>NC_037689.1:56624680-56752678 GCF_003255815.1 Theropithecus gelada
ATGTGTGTTTTCTCTCAATTTTTTTTTTTTTTTTTTTTTTTTTTGAGACGGAGTCTCGCTCTGTCGCCCAAGCTGGAGTGCAGTGGCCGGATCTCAGCTCACTGCAAGCTCCGCCGCCCAAGTTTACGCCATTCTCCTGCCTCAGCCTCCCGAGTAGCTGGGACTACAGGCGCCTGCCACCTCGCCCGGCTAATTTTTTGTATTTTTTAGTAGAGACGGGGTTTCACCGTGTTAGCCAGGATGGTCTTGATCTCCTGACCTCGTGATCCGCCCGTCTCGGCCTCCCAAAGTGCTGGGATTACAGGCTTGAGCCACCGCGCCCGGCCTCAAAGGTATTTTTATAAATGAAAATTAAAGCTCACATCAAATCATGTATTGAATCATGTATTGGGCTTTTAGTCTGCAAGCCCCTTTTCTAAACAGTCCCCTCTCTTTTCATTTCATTGGTTGATACTTTAATCCAAGCTTTGCTTCATAGAATGATGGCTGATAAATTAATTAACATACAATTGACTTCATGTAATTGACTTGTCTAATGGTTGGAGTTATACATCACACATTCTCAGGATAACTATGTTTATTTTCAAAGAGATATACATCTTTAAGGGTACACATTTTGGAATTTGTTTTCAGTTCCTTATCAGAAAAAATAATGCTGCCTTAAGATCACCAGGGAAGCAGTAAAAAAGGGGGAAAAAACTGGATGTAAAAAAAGACTGTTAGTAAATACACCTGCTGCAATTCCTAAGGTAATAGCCCTGTCAGGTAGTAGTATTTATTCATGCTTTAGTTAGAGGTTTAGAAACTGCCATTGTGCTCTGTGAAATGCTTAACACACTGAAAACTTATAATCTGATAAAGCTTTAGCCAAGTTACCTTAAAAATACAGTAAATGCCTCTCAATTTTTATGTAATACAGCAAACACATACCTCTTCTGCATAAGAAAGGAGGATGGTAGAAAGGTTCATGAAACTTTAATGCTCATTTAAAAGTAATAAATCTGTTTACCTGCTGCAAAAAGCATGACCGCAACAGGTCTATAGAAACGCCTTCGAGATCCCACGCAGATAGAAATCAAACCCACCAGGAATGCAATGAGAATGATGGCAGCACCGCCCAGGAGTAAAGCCAGAGTAGCAATCTGCCAATCTGGAAAGAAAAAAGAAATTGTTTTTGAGTGGTAAGTCCTCAAAGAATCAACATAACTATGTTCAGCAGCCTTCACCTTGCAGTGGCTCAACAGATGTGATTTTACCACATGCTAAGCATCCTTTGGCGTTTCAAATGTTTTGCAACAAAAATGAATAGGAAATGTACTTATTCAGAAAAGTCTCCTATGCTAAGCTCAGCAGAGTTTTTAGACCAGGGGTTTGCTAGGATTTTCTTCCAAAGACTCTATTACGCATTCATGTTAAATCAAGTGTCCCCTCCATGACCTATTTTCAATATTATTATGATTTAAATTTTTATTGAGCAATAAAGTTCACAAATCGTAAGTATAGAAAGTAGAGAAGTAGATGAATTTTTATAGATATTTATACACCGTCCAGATTAAAATACAGGACATTTCTATCACCCAGATTGTTTTCTTGCGCCCCTTCCCAGTCAATAATGACCCTCCCACCTGGGCTACTGAGGACATCCGTCACCACAGATTGAGTTTTGCCTATTCTTAAACTTCATACACATGGTATAAACTATTTTGTGTCTGGTTTTTAAGTTTCTCATATTCATCCATGTTGTTGCATGTGACAGTAGTATATTCTTTTTTTATTGCTATTTCTTAGAAAGCCTTCCTTAACCATATAAAAATCTCCAAAGTTTTTATCTGTCTCTCCTCCACTCCCTCTAAAACAACTCCCCATCGAATTAGCATCAGGAATATTGTTTGTTTTTTCCACTTCTTTTTAATTTGATTCTAGTCTCACTGTTGTATTTACCACCACGGGTGTGGGTTCTAAAATTAAGTATTCCCAGGGAGCCAGAATGGACTCTGAATGGCTGCTCAGCCCCTTCATTCATACACGGAAACAGTAAGCATATACTGATCACTTGTTATGTGCAGGCCTCTGTTCTCACACTCTTAGCAACACACAAACCTTATTGAAATGCACTCATTTCTTATAAAACAAAAATGTAGAAATAATATGATGAAAAACTGGCTTATTTTCCATTCATAAGAATGGTAAAATATTCTCTCAAAAGAGACAAAGTGAATCTATGAAAGTACTATACAGGTTGGAAAACATCATATAAAACTATACTATGGAGAGCAGCAGTTGTTTAAAAGCCCCAAGTGCCTCTTCTGGCCCTCAGTTTAATGTAAGTGCAGAAAATGCAAATGGATTTTAATCTATCATTAAATTGCAGTGGATTCTATCCTAAGTCCAGAAGTCATGGTATTTTGATGCTTCCCTCTGAAATTATCCCCCTAGAAAGCTTCCAAAATACACTCTTTGTTACGGTAGGATAAACGATGAGCAGAGGAATTGCCAATACCCTAAGATTTTCTTTTATTTATATTTGTATATCCCTGCCTCAAGCATCCTCTTCCACATCCTCTCCTCCTACGAAATTGTGGATGCTTCACAGGCTCTCAGCTAGAACTTGCACTGCAATCAAGAAACAAACAAGGGGAAAATAGAACAAATCCAAACTTCTTAAAATATAAAGATGAATCACAACAAAGTGGAGAGCATCTTTTTAATGCCATCTATTTGTAACAAAGCGATACAACTTCAAACAAAAGTATATCTGGCTTTTAACTAGAAGTTAAAAGGATAGCCATACTGGGCTTTTTTTATTCCATAACAGTGTGTAGCTTTGAATTAAAAAGCCAAAAAAAAAAAAAAAATAGTCCTTACATTTGAAGTCTCTAAATTTCTTGGGAAAAGTTTATATAAGTGAACAATTATATTGCACTTTGGCATGATGGAAATTCTTCTAAAAACACGTGTGTAAATTGAAATTTCTGAATTAAAAAAGTCAAAGTTTAATTATATAAAAGTGTACAATGAAAAAAATAAAATCCATTCATCCATCCATCCATCCATCCATCCATCCATCCATCCATCCAGTTCCTGGAGAGTTTAAGAAAGCCTATGCCAAATATGTTCTAGTTGGTCTATTTTTTATAGAATGATTATTACTGTTAGCAACTTGTCCTAAATTATTTTACATAAGTAAAAACTTTAAAGCAGTGGCTTCATTTAAATCAAAATGTGACTAAATATCTACCCATATAAAATATCTTAAAATGAAAGCGCAACAGATCGCTTTTTCCTGATAAGCTCTTTCACATAGCTCAACGCGAAAACAAAATGCCACACATTTGACTGTTCACTTTCAGCCATAATTCAAACAGGAATTAATTTTGATCACTTTTCTCTATTTTAAACATCCTCAAAAAATAGCTAAAATACACATGTTGTTTTGCATTTTGTAAAGATAGACTAAGGTAGAAAATGATAAGCAAACTTTCCGTATAAAGGGCCAGATGAGAAATATTTTTGGATTTATGATTTATGGTCTCTGTTGTACCTACTCAACTCTGCACGATAGTGTGAAAGCAGCCATAGACAATGTGTAAACAAGCTGGCTGTGCCCCAATAAAACTTATTTATTTTTTTTGAGACAGAGTCTCACTCTGTCACCCAGGCTGGAGTGCAGTGGCACGATCTCGGCTCACTGCAACCTCCGTCTCCTGAGTTCAAGTGATTCTCATGCCTCAGCCTCCCAAGTAGCAGGGATTACAGGCATGCACCACCACGCCTAGCTAATTTTTGTATTTTTAGTAGAGACCGGGTTCGCCATGTTGGTCAGGCTGGTCTCAAACTCCTGACTTCAAGTGATCCACCCGCCTTGGCCTCCCAAAGTGCTGGGATTATAGGCGTGAGCCACTGGGCCCGGCACCAATAAAACTTAATCTACAAAAACAGGTGGTGGGTTGTTTTGGACTCCATGGCTGAGCTGCTGTTTGCTAACCACTATACTTTATATAGCATTTCAAATGTTGAACGTTTTTCTAGGTAAAGATCTCTTAAACTACAAAACACACAATGAAGTTAATTTAATAAATGAATAATACAGGAGTGCAAAGTGATGCTTAACCAATATAGCGACAGAAAATTCCAAAAAATTCCTAATCGCGTTTTTTACATTTCCTCAATATAGTAATTCTTCATTTCATTTGGAAAATGAGTAAAATGCTATAGTAGCAAGCACCAGGAGAATAAAACTTAGTAAAAGGGACTAGAACCTAATTAGAAAAAGAACCTCCTATAGCATAGGAGATACTTCTAAAATGTAGATAAACGTAACCAGTTCTGGATTCTCTTCTACATGTCCTATGTTTATTTTCGGCACTGAGGTTGTAGCTAATGACAAAGTTACCCTAGATGTAAAGTCAACAAGGAGAAGCATCAGCATTACCACTGTTGTGATATTTCTACCTTTCCTTTGGTTCACAACCAGAGACATGCCTGCTCAAACAGAAAAGTCATTTTATTTTCCAAAAGAAACTAGAAATGGGCCATGACTGCCACTGTTCTGGCCAAAACCTGGGGCTTAGACTGGATTATTGAGACTATATCCCTGGTGAATGGTGCCAAATTTTAGAATTGTTGTCATTATATCCATTTGGAATGATTCACTCAGGCCAGTTGCCCAGAACCAAAACTTTAAACTGCTGATCAGTTTAACCTCAATCAGGAAGCTGAAAAAGTGGTTCGATATGGCTATCATAGTCAAGGAGGTCCGAGGTGCATTTCAAGGTTCAGTGTGGGTACTTTGGAGCTGCAAACAGGGCCTGTGGCGTCATATCTCTTTCAGTAAACAACTAGAATCCATTGTCCAAATAATAGCGCCAGCCTAAGAGGTGAACTAAAATCAGGGACTGTGTAAATCAGCCAGTTACCATTTCCCTCTCTCTTACTGAACAAGACTAAAATATGGGGAGTGAAAAAAAAAAGCAAAAAATATTTTATAGACACCTACTAATGGCCATTAAAATAATAGGCTGGGCTTTATATTGACACAGTTGGACAGATATTTACTTACCATCCGAAGTCCAATACTAGATTTAGCAAGAATATATACATAAGACTTGGACAATTTTACAGTAATATTGTAAGTGACCAGAAAACTTGTTCTACCCTGACTTTTCCACTAAAAGATTTGCATGCCACAAATACTTGCTAACCTACACTCAGTGTTTGCAAAACAAATTAAAATTTCACAAAATTCTCTGTTTCCAGCACCATTTATTCAAAAAAGTCATGCATTTTAAGTTTTCACAATCAGTTAATTTCTGTGTCAGTCTTAGTTGTCCAATTATAGCCTTCACGGTATTTGGTCAGATGAGGTGTTAAGAGTCTGTAAAGATTTATTACTCCGCATTAGTTTTCTACTTTTCTATAAATAATATACCAATACTATAGTGGAACAGTAAACACAAACCAGACCTGCAGAACATCAATGACCATGGTGCTGTTTTACAAATTGCAGTGCTCTGCACAATTAAAACGGGCCATTGTTCAATGTCAGGCCAGCTGATTGGAAATCTGAGTTTGATTTCTGAGCCCACAGAGAACAGGTGAAATCAGTTTTGAGGAAATAACATACATCCTTGGTTGATAAACTGGTGAGGGCTCGAATGGGCCGGGAGGCATGTTTTGGACCTGAAGACCAAACCTGAAATCAGGCTGCCATGTTACGTGTCAGGTTCTCTCGAGAGAATTTTGGCAAAATTGACACAGTGACACACTGGGAGCATTCAAACTGCACCCAAAGAAGTGGAAGCTCAAAATAAGTGTATCCTTCTCTACTAGTGTTTTCTATAACAGAAAAAAATTAAAGTAAAATGAAAAAAAAAAAAAAAAACTCCAGGAAAATATATACGCATAATGGTATATTCCTCTGGCAGTTACAGGATAAAAATCAGGCAGTCCCTATATACTACACCATCGAGTTCAACATTAAGATGCAACTCAGGAACTGATTTCAAGTCCTCTTTCAAGGTATTTTTATTAGGTGGCATCAGAGTTTCCAAAGTCTATAAATGGTTTAGTATTCTGCAGAATTGTGCTGACTTACTTTAGCAGTGTAACATATGAGACTGGTCTGAAATCGCCACTGCATTATGAAAATTCTATGGACCACGTTATAATTGTCCAATTGGAGAATTGTCATTCCCTTGGGGAATTCATGATCAAAAGTCACTTCCAATTTTCAGAAAAGACAAAATGTTAACGAGGATATGTTTTCCATATTTTCCAGCCAAGGGCAACGCACAAAACCAGTTCCTAAAGCTTTCTGCCTCCGCTCACCTCATTTAGAAAAATTTCACTTGTCAAACACTCGCTAATTTATTTGCCTCTGTAGCTATTGGTTATATGCTGAGATTCATTCTACTATATGTAAATCCCTGAGCACACAATGGCTATTTCCTTTAGAAAATTAGATATAATTAAAAAGCAATGGAAAAATACGTTTTTAACCTTAGAAACAGAAGTCCTACTGTTTAGGTGGGTAGTATTTCCCTCAATGTATTCTGTTGTTTTTATAGATGATTCTCCCTTTTCTATAATTCTCATCACAAATTAAAACAGATTTTTAAATCACGTTCTCATTTGTCAGCCTGGCACTTGTATTTTCATTTTTGAATGCCTCCAAAAGGAAATTATATTATCCAAAATGATATCTATAACTGTAATAAAATAATTCGCTAGACAAGTTAGAACAGTGATTTTTCCCTATCATCTTGAATTACAAGTTATATACAAATTCTTCCTAATTCACCCACAGAGACTGGATTATTTTCGCTCATTCCCATCAAACATTCAGCTTTTCTAAATACTTGTATTCATTTGTAGGACATATTTATAGCAAAACATTTAAATTATATTGTTGAGAACTTAGTTAAGTTAGTATTGCTAATCCCATTCTATCATCAGAAACTGGAAATAGTGGGATGGTTTAGTACTAAAGGCAAAAAAAAAAAAAGCTCAGATACAGAAGAATATTTCAAACTCACATTCCCTAAATTATCCATCTATTCACCAAAGACTATGTCTTTTTGCCAACTAGCTCACTTTGTCAGAAATGATGGCATTTAATTATTTTCACCAAATGTAACTAAAGAATTTTTCTTAATATTAATGCTACATATATCTGAGTTTAGATAGGAAGGCTGTATCCTCACATACAAAGAATGGAATGCTATTTTGTGTAGAAATATAAACTTAGCCTAACTACTTCTAAAGGTATCAAATGATCTACTTAACTTTTAAAAGTTAGTCTGCATGTGACTAATGAAGTGGAAAACTGAAACCGTTACTGAGGCAGTTTAAATCTTGGTTTATCGGCTAAGTTGCATTCTGACCTAAATTTGTCGATACTGCATTAATTTTCCACCACTCTGTGATGTAGACACAAAGAAAAGCAGCCAAATGAATTCTGATTCTAATTTCAATAATTAAAATGATCACTTCTTTTATTAAAACAACTGATATCAAAACTATAATTTTTCTTGGGCAAAGAAATATTTCTTTGTATATGAGGATACAGCCTTTCTATCCAATATAAGGCAAGTAACTATTTGTATTTTATACATTTACAATATAAATACTATGTGTGTTGTGACACACAAAACAAAATAGATGTTTGCAAAAGCAACTATGTTAGGTATCCATAGTAGTAATCAGGCTGGCAACAATTTGATTTTGAATACTACCCTTTAGGCCCATTCACAGATACAGACTGCCTCCAAAGTATGGTGCTAACCTGATTTTAAACTACAGACATAAATGACCCCAGGTAATCATCCAAACAGATGATGCAATTACCCTAATGACCAAAATGCATGTTAATTTTGCCAAATTTTGGAAAATCTCAGTTGTCCAAAATGCCAGACGGGTTACTAGTGTTTAACAATGACAATTTCATTCAAGATCTTGGAGCTGTTTTATGTTGATGTTAGAAAAAAGAAAATACACATACTTTTTATTTTTAACAAATAAAGGAACATTTTAGCTGCTTCATAGAATTCTATCTTAGACAATTCAGTGGAAATGTAATTAATAATCTAAACACAGTAACATATGGTGTTGTTTCCTCAAATAAAACCATTTGAATACAGTATTTAGCAAAGAGCCTTGCTGTGAAGGCAAGTTCCAGTATGTGGACAAAAAGAAAGACACTATCAGCTCTAATGACTGCTGTTTCTTACCATACACCATCTTTGAAAGCTTTCATTAGCATTTGATGGTAACTAGTGTTATCTAACAGGTACTGGTATTTTTCAATAATAATTTCTAATCATGGTATTTTTACCAAGTTGTGATGACTTTGGTGTTTTGAACATTGTTCTTTTTTCACTCTTTGAATAAAAACCGAATTAGGTTACAACTAGGAAAACTTGATTATTTTGAAAAGCACAAAGAAAACCTACTACTCCAGGATTAGGAGTGGGTGAAACTTCCTCTAAGCAACTAAAGTTACTGTGATGGGTTTAGGGGAGCTAAGAATAATCAAAGAGTAGAATGAAGAAAGCCAGACAGCCAGCCACGATGAGTATTAAGATATCCCTTTAGTAAATACAGAGGAATAAAACTGGCAAAGCTAGTACTCCCACCAGCTCCTTCTTAATGCCCCGCTGCAGAAATAGAACCTTTGTTTCCTCCTTCACAGCACTTTGCACATTTATTTAATTATTAATAATTTGTTTAAAACACACCATTTGTTTCACTCATCATTTTATTCTCACTACCTTCCACAAGGCCTGGAACACAGACTAACTGGCTGACTTTGTATCAGAATAATGTCTACCCCCTGCTAGAAAATCAATGACTATGTTTCAATGAAGTTAACTCATTGAGTACAAGTGAGAAGATGGAAAAATAGAGGGAAGCACTCGAATGTACCTCCCTTTAAGTTTCCCAGAGGAGCTAAGAATAGATTCTAGGCTTCATTCACAGAGCATCATGGCAGCATTCTGGTGAATATTTGGTTTAGGGACCTTAAACATGATGGCAATAAAATCTTCTTTGATGAAAATTTGAGTTATTTTGTGTCTGTCCCTTTTTATGTACAGAGAATAAGTAATTCAGGGGTCTCAACTTCTTTTTTTTAACATTGTTTTGCCTAATAAACATACATTTTGAACAGAAAGCATAAATATTTGTGATCTTTTGAAACATGGCTCATTAAAATATCATTTTAAACCTCATAACAGTCAATAAGCGGATAGAGACAAAGGTAATATAGATATTTTTTTCCCGGTTCTTTGGAAGAGCATGGATGTTTCGTTATACATTTTTAAGTGAGAGTCCTTGGTGTTCATGATTAGAATAGAAAATTGATGATCTACAAGTGTCCCCAAATCACACATAAACCTAAGAGTAAAAATGTTAAGGAAAGGTGTCTTTGTCTAATTTTCAAGGGAGGTGAACCAATAGTTTGAAAAGATTAGTAAAATTTAACTGTCAGTGCCTTTAATGTGAGAGGTTGCAATTCTGCTGAAAGAACATTCAATCATTTTTGATAAATTAATACATATTTTTAATAAAGCCAGAATGCAATTAAGTTATTGAATGAAAAATTAATATTCATTTAATCAATTTAAGAAACTTAACATAGCTGACTTCCACATAATTTTGGGAACTCTTATTCAATTTAAAATTAAGCTATTGTTAGCCAAGCCGAGAGCCAAATCAGGAAGGGAATCCCATTTGCAATTGCCACAAAAAAATAAAAATAAAATAAAATATCTAGGAATGCGGCTAACCAGGGGGGAGAAATATCTATAGGGATAATTATAAAACACTGCTCAAATAAAGCACAGAAGACACAAACAAATGGAAAAACATTCCATGCTCATGGATAGGAAGAATCAATAGCATTAACATGGCCATACTGCCCAAAGGAATCTACAGATTCAATGCTATTCCTATCAAATTACCTATGGCATTCTTCACATAACTAGAAAACCTATTTTCAAATTCATATGGAACCAAAAAAAGAGCCCGAATAGCAAAGGCAATCCTATACAAAAAGAACAAAGTTGGTGGCATCACATTACCTGACTTCAAACTATACAACAGGGCTACAGTAACTAAAACAGCATGGTACTAGTAGTACAAAAACAGGCATATAGACCAATGGAACAGAACAGAGAGCCCAGAAATAAGGCTGCACACCTACAACCATGTGAACTTTGACAAAATTGACAAAAACAAGCAATGGAGAAAAGACTCCCTATTCAACAAATGATGCTGGGATAACTGGCTAGGCATATACAGAAGATTGACCCCTTTCTTATACCACATACAAAATCAATTCAAGGTGGGTTAAAGATTTAAATGTAAAACCCAAAACCATAAACTATAAACTACATTGTCAAACCTAGAAGACAAGGTAGGCAATACCATCCTGGACACAGGAATGGACAGAGATTTCATAACAAAGACACCAAAAGCAATTGCAACAAAAGCAATAATTGAAAAATTGGATCAATTAAAGTTAAGAGTTTCTGCACAGCAAAAGCAACTATCAACAGAGTACACAACCTACAGAATGGGATAAAATATTTGCAAGCTATACATCTGACAAAGGTCTAATAGCCAGCATCTGTAAAGAACTTAAACGAATTTACAAGAGAAAAATAAACAACCCCATTAAGAATGGGCAAATGACATGAACAGACGCTTTTCAAAAGAAGACATACATGTGTCCAACAGGCATATGAATAAAAAGCTCAACATCACTGATATTAGAGAAATGCAAATCACAACCACAATGAGATACCATCTCACCCCATGGAGAATGGCTTCTATTAAAAAGTCAAAAAACTAACAGATGCTGGTAAGGTTTTGGATAAAAGGGAACACTTATACACAGTTAGTGGGAATGTATGTTAGTTTAACCATTGTAGAAAGCAGTACGGCGATTTCTCAAAGACCTAAAACAAGAACTACCATTCAACCCAGCAATCCCATTGCCGGCTATACGCCCAAAAGAACAGAAATTGTTCTACCATAAAGACACATGCAGGAGAATGTTCTCTGCAGCACAACTCACAATAGCAGACTTGGAATCAATTTAAATGTCAATCAATGACAGATGGGGTGAAGAAAGTGTGGTGCATATACACCATGGAATACTATGCAGCCAGAAAACAAAAACAAAAACAAAAACAAAAAACAAGGTCATGCATATTGTGGGAACATGGAAGGAGCTGTAGGCTATTATCCTTAGCACACTAACGCAGGAACAGAAAACCAAATACAGCATGTTCTCAGTTATTAGTGGGAGTTAAATCATGAGAACTCATGAACACAAAGAAGGGAATAACAGACACTGCAGTCAACTTGAGGGTTGAGGGTGGGAGGAGGGAGAGGATCAGGAAAAATAATAACTCTTGGGTACTAGGCTTAATACCTGTACAAGAAACGCCAGTGACATGAGTTTACCTACATAACAAACCTGCACATGTCCCCTGAACCTAAAATAAAAGTTAAAACAAATTAAGCTTTTTCAAATTGTTTTTGAGATGGAGTCTTGCTCTGCCGCCCAGGCTGGAGTACAGTGGCACGATCTTGGATCACTGCAACGTCTGCCTCCCAGGTTCAAATTATTTTCCTGTTCCTGCCTCAGCCTCCTGAGTAGCTGGGACTACAGGTGCCCGCAACCACGCCCAGCCAATTTTTTGTTTTTTTAGTGGAGACAGAGTTTCAACATGTTGGTCAGGCTGGTCTCGAACTCCTGACCTCATGATTCACCCACCTCGGCCTCCCAAAGTGCTGGGATTACAGGCGTGAGCCACCGTGCCCAGCCAAGCCGTTGTTTTAACGTACCCCATCATGGAGAAACTTAAAGTAGAGGTGTTTATTTTTGAGCACTAGTCATGGTTAAAATGTAAATTTGATGGTAATAAACATCTGAAATGTACTTATCAACACATATAATTCTATTTTCAGACTTTAATTCTATGTGAATTCAAATCATGGATGATAATCTTACAAAAAGTGGGCAGCTATTTCACATGCAGTCCTTCACCTCTTCATCCAAACTGCCATACATGACATCATTCAACAATCCTTCAAACACCAACTGACAGTTACCTACAATATTACAGAACATTTTAAAAACCAACCCTCCAAAAATACTATGGCAAAATGTATCCTCTCTATTGAGTCTTTAACATTGTATCCTTCCTCATTTTCCTTAATCATGTAATAAATGTGATTAGACTGGGTTATGTTAAAAATCTTGTCTATTTTAAACATGTTACAACTCTGTGATTCAATACATGGACAGTAGTCAAGAGAAGAGTTATGTTATTAAAACAAAGGAAAAGGAAACAAACAAAAAGTAACTCTAACTCCAACACTTCTCTGGCACTATAAAACTTGGCTCCTGTCTGGAATCTTAATGTTTTAGCGTTCATGTACCAAGCATATCATCAGATGCATTCACAACTTTCTAAAAAAAGAGTAAAATCTTATCATACAACATAAAGTAGCAAATTACAGTCCAGATTCATAATCGGTTTGAGCCTTGGTTGTGTGAGACTAAACCAAAGATTCCGGAAGGTTTTATATGTATCTCTCTGTTTGTGGAAAAGTTACGTTCTTGAGTTCATTCCCTCTCCTATCCAAAGTACAAGTAACCAGTCATGAAAGCCATACGCTGGCTGAGGGAAGTTTCTGTCCCAGTCAGACATTATTTATATAATCAATTCAAAGTTCTTAAGTACAGAAGCTACAAAGCACAGACAAGCTGGTTGGCTATTTGTTGTTGTTGTTCTTCAAAGGCAATAAAGAACGCAGATTTGCATTTAGACTCAGCGTCAGACTGTATGCTCCAAACATAGCCCAACAGCAACTCCTATCCCACATTCTCTTCTACAACGTGACCTTGCCACTGCTCCATCAAAAGGTGGCATTCAATTGTCCTTCCCTTAAATCCAAGCTGGCCATATGGCTCCTTTGTAACCAACTGAATGTGGTAGAAGAGATGTGTGATTTCTCAGCCTAGTTCGGAGAGTCTGGCTCTTTTATGACTCTTGCCCTGCGGGACTCACTTCGTTTGTAAGAATTCCAACTATCCTAAGACCACAATGCTAGAAAGGCCACCTGTAGGCATTCCAGGGAGAGTCACAGCTTTGCTCAGTATCTCACGGCTTTCCCCACCAAGGTGCCAAACCTGTGAGTGAAATCATTTGGAAAATGACCCTACAGTTCCAGACGTTTCGGTTCCTAGCCATTCAAGCTATCTTCAGCAAGGGCTCCAGACATCCATCCTCATTATGTCCTATCTGAATTCCTGACCCACAGAATTCATGAGTATAATAAAATGGCTATTTTATACGACTAACTTGTGTTGTGGTTAGTTTCCCGGCATTAGCAACTGGAATACTCTTGGTAAGAATCTGTCTTTACCACCAGTTAATTGAGACCTTGGTAATCTTAACAAAAATCCAAAGTTTCCTCAATAATATATACAGATAACTTTAGCTACCTTGCAAGTTTATTGTGACATTGGGGATAACTGAGGTGTCTGGCCTGTAATAGTACTGAATAAAAGGATAATAGATTTGTGATCAACCAAGAGCATTGTTACATGCTAGGTAATGTATATCAAAATTTAAATTTAAAATTAACAAGGCACTTCATTATGCAATGCATTATGCAATGCAGAGACTTTACTCCTTAAAGGGGAAAAATCTTCAATTATTGAAAAAAGTATCACTGGGTTTTACTGAATATATAACCAGGAAGAAACATAACACTAACAAACAGACACTTTCCTATATTTAATCTTTATGATAAACCAGACATTAAGTTGTATGAGGTCACATGATTGGTAAGTGGCCAAGTTCAGGTCAGTTAGAATCCAGTGTCTCGTGAATTCTCCAAAATACTACTCTACTGTGACACAGAATTACATTATAATTTAGCATAGCTCACATGGAAGTTTGTTGTGGTATTTATTTATTTATTCAGTTAGTTATTTGGGGGTAGACCTCAGAACCAGAAGAGGTTCAGGGAGCTCCCTGCTGTGGTATTTAGGTTAGGTATTCCAGAGACATATTTTGAAGCGTCTATATCCCTTTCACTAACATGTCTAGTAGCACTGACTATACCTATGGTCTCTGTAAGCGGTCTTACTATTAAACAAAAACTTGCAGGAAATTTCTTGAAATGTATTCCCGACAGCAGGTGAAATCTATTGCTTGAGATATGCTTTTGTTTGTTTTTGTTTGGTTTTGAAATGTTTTATTAAAGGCCAGGCTTTTCCCACACCCATCAAATCCCTTAGCTGCCAAGACTCATCTAAGTGGCTCCCTGGGGGATTATAATCCTTCTAAGAATGTGAGCAAAAGAGAAATTATATCTGTTCACAAATTAAAATGTCCTTTGTAAAAGTAAATCTAATGAACTTGAAAATCTAAAAGACATTAACAGAAAGCCATCAGGAATATCTTGAAATAAGTTATACTTGGTTTTCTCTGGCTTATCAGTAGAGAAAGTTTTGGTGCTCTCTGGTACTCCTAACTGTCCACCCGTCTATGCTGCCTAGGTTAAAGAAAACTGCATTCATTCTTCTTATGTTCTTTTCAAGGAAGTTAGAAGTGGGTATAACGACGGTGACTTCCAGGCTTGCTGGGCTATTTGTAAAAATGCATCAATACCAACACATTTCAAGCAACAAGCTGAACCTTCCGTGGAGCAAATCACATTGTGAGGTTTCCTAATGAAACTGTGTTTTTGAATTAAGGAATAAATGCAAAATATGAACAGATGAAACATGTTTGAACTCAGAATCACTATATCTCAGATTTGCTAAGATTTGCAGGTGGTTAGGCAGTTCCATTTATCTTTAACACCTAAGATAGGCTTTCTTATAAATTCCTTTTAAAGTAGCTTTTTATACTGAAGTTAAAAAAAGATCTACATATAAAGCACTCAAAAAAGAATTTCTTGTCAATTAGAAATAATAATATTCACCTGTGATTAGCATACGGTATACTGCCATTTCAAAACTACCAGTGACTCATGTTACAAATGCAGCTATTTTTAGGATAGTATGTGAATGATGTTAACAATATCCCTTGAAAAAGGTACTATTTGATCAAGTATTTTGTGGATGAAAAAACAGAAAAAATGGATTTGTTATATCCCTAAATTACTGTTAGTAAAAGTGTTCATTTGGCCATCTGTATGTCCTTGCTTTTTGCTTAGTCAACAAATTGCAGACACCAAAAAGCAATATGCTTTATATGAAATAGCTATGTATTTACACATTTTAAAGAAGAAATGTAAAGTCTCCTTAGAGGTTATACAGCACATTTGATATCAAATTTAGGGCACCAGCATTCTGTATACACTTGTGCCTTTCCTATTTACACTAAGGATTCTTGTAATTGCTGTGAAACCCTAGCAACTATGTCCTAGAAATAAAGTTAGCAAACTAAATGTGACTAAGCAGAAGTGTAAAATATTACTATAATTTGTGTAAGACTTAAGGTTTATTAAAAGGTTCCCCAAAACAGTACTGGGGAAAACTATCCTAAGAAAGAATTCTGTGGCCGGCAGCCATGTGAGTACTGCGTATTCTAAACTTCCTAACAAGCACACTTTATTATTTTTTTTTCTTTCCACCATTAATCACAGTCAATTAGCCGCTTTCTCATATGTCTTTTTGGAACACTTAGAACTTAAGATGAGTGCCTCAACTGTCCTCCATACATTGAATTGGGACACCAGAGAAAAGCATTACGGCTGACTGACAACCGGATTACTGGTTCGTACTAGAAGAGCTGACGCAACCTTCAATACACCAGAACACAAGAGGCATGGTTCTACTTTTGCTTAAAATCATAAAACAGGTTAGAAACAGCAAACGATGCACATTTGGTACCAAAATTAAAATGCAAGTTTAAAAATAATGGCTTAGGGGAAAGTTTCAGTGGAAACTGGGTCTAAGTAGGGCATACTATTGTGAGTAGAAACATTCCTGAAATGCTCCTTCAGTAAATACAGGCCTGCCTTTTCACAGCAGTTTTAATTCTAATTAAGACAAACATTTTTAATTAAGCCTTAAATATCCTGGTGAAGGCCCTTCAGTAAAGTTGTCCTTGGTGGTTCCTCCCAAGGTAATTTATTTTGAGAGACAAAGATGTGGATCTCTTAAAATCTTCACAGAAGACATTTCCCTCCCTGTTTTCTGCTACTCCACACAGCAAACAGAATGAAAAAAGCTGCTTGCCCTTTGGAACAGACAAGAAAAGCACTGCTGGTTTTGATTCGGGCATTCCCCTTCCTTTCAAAACACTGGTGGAGAGAAGCTTCAGGTTCACATAACACAAGAAAGCACATTTTGTAAAGTGGGGACACAGAGCAATTTTCCATATCTTGTTTCCTTTCCTCCACCCCCGCCCTGCGTCCCACCATCACCGTAGAGAGCAAAAAATGAACTGCTATTATATATACAGAAAGTCAAGAACTTGTTCCAGAAAACCTCTAACAAAACCATCTCTACTTTTTACCCATTTGCTTATGAATTCTACTTTATCTGGGCTGAAAACTATTTTTTAAGGCAAGATAAGATGAAAGCTGATTTTCAGAAACACACATAGAAATATACACTGGGCTATGACTTTCAGCAAGGGGGTAGAATAAACGGGGAAAAATCCCAAACTGGGCCTGCCTTTGATTTGTACTTTGCAGAGTGATATTACCGCTATATTTGCATTAGGCTTGTGTCTCCATACTTCCTTGACTAGAGAGGAAAAAAGCTGAGATAAATGGGTATGGAGGCAATTAAGAAAAGGTTAGCAAACACTGTATGTTGCTCTACAAACTCGAGCTGGCTTCTCCCCATTCCCTACATTCCTGGCCAAGAAAAATGGATAGTGGCCTAAAAAGCAAATGTGAGTTGAAACTGGTTTCTCTAACCTATCTGAAAAGTCTTTATGCAATCAGGGGGCTATTATTTCAGGAGACAGAGAGAGGGGCAAAACATTCACGTTGCTAAGGAGACGTGCAGAAGCTGTCATTCCTACATAAATTTTATTATTGAAGAGGGGAAAGGAGATATTTTCGCCAAAGTTTATTTGGATCCCCTGGTTACCGAAGAAAGAAATTCTGCCGATTTATTTTATCTTTAGTTGTAAACAGCCAACCCTGAAAGAACTGAAGGACCTAAATGTTGACCTCCTGCTGCCAACCAGTTCCCTCCACAGTGAATTAACCAACAAAGAGGAAACCCTTCAATGGGAATTTTGAGGTAGTGTCAAAGAAAAAGCCTTTTTTAAACACAAAATTAAATTTACAGAAGAAACTTACTCAAATGAACTAATCTGTGTTATAACAGGAAGCCAAAGACAAAGGAAAATCAGATTTTTGTGGCTTTTTGTGCTATTTCAACTTTGTTACAACTTGAAACGTTTCCAGGAAAGCTTTATAAATAGTCCCGAGAAGACATGAAACTGGAAGGAATGTAATGAGTTTCTCAGGTGTCTATGTGTGTGTGTGGGTGTGTGTGAGTGTGTGTGTGTGTGTGTGTGAGAGAGAGAGAGAGAGAGAGAGAAAGAAAGAAAACCGCCGGCAGGTCCTCTCCCTTTATTCCCCTTTCTCTGCGCTGACACCAGCAGTTGAAGAATCAAAATTAGAAAGGAAGGGGTTTGTAGCAAGAAATCATAAGTTGACAGATTTCTGCTAAGGGCATAACTGGGGCGCCAGGGAAGGCAACTGGAGGGTCAGGGAGGGCGTAAAGCAGTAAAGCCCCCTGGGACTGGTAACCTCAGTAGCTACCTTATTCTCCACTTACCACCCCCATCTTATCCATTTGCAGCTTTCAGCGCTGGCGGAATAAAGCACAACTTTCTAGGCATCTGTGAGTAGCTCATGGAGAAAAGAAAGGCCTGGAGGAGAGAAGAGTTACTCAGAGTGGCAGAGAAAGAAAGGCAACTCGCAGTCAACGGCGGCGTCACCAAAAAAGGAAAGGAAAATAAGCCTGTCCCTCTCCCAACTCTTCATATCCATCAAAAACGTAAGGAAATAAAATCCAAACGGAAATACATTGGTGAAAACGCAGATAAGGGGGAGTGAAACCGGCAGAAATGTGAACACTAGGCAAATTCGTCCTCGAGAGAGGAGGGAAAAAAGAGTGGGGAAGACCGAACAGAGAACCCCCGCAGCATCTCGGTGGAGTTGGGGAGTTTTTGCCTGCTTCTTTTTTAACGGGGGTGTGGAAGGCGTCGCATTTTTTACACAGCCACATGGCTCTCGCCTCAAATGATAACAAATACCCAAAATAGCGTACGTGTTACTCCAGAACAGGAGGAATGGCCACGGGGGAGGGAGAGGGCGTGGGCTGTCGCTTTAGGTTTGGCGACCAGGGATGTGGAGGGAAGAGGGGTGGAGGCCAGGAAGGTGGCTGGAGCCCCAGGATCCGAGAAGGGCCTGGACGGGGTGGGACGGGCCAGGGCAGGGAACGCGGGGAGGTGGGGACAGGTGGTGACTGTCCTGGCAGTGGGACGCGAGGCAGTCCGGGGCGGGAGGCAGGGGTCGCGGCGCGCCGGGCCCTCACCGCTGCTGAGCGTGGACTCGCAGTGCCAGATGTCCAAGCTGGCGGGTTTCCGGCAGGACTCCCACAACGACAGGTAGTACTGGTGGTCAGCCGTGACCCAGGCCGGGCTCAGCACCGCCCCCAGGTCCAGACACAGCGCCAGAAAGATGCACACCAGCCCGACGAGCTTCAAGGGGGTCAGCACCGACACGCGCACCTCCTCCATGCCGCTGCCCGCCGAAGCCATTCCTGGGAGCCGCTGTCTACTGCCCCGCCGCAGGCGAGGACGCCAGGCGGGTCCGGAGAGCCGGGAGCCGGACCTCTCAAGGGGGGAAGCCGCCGAGCCGCCACGCGCGGGGACTCGCTCCCTCTGGGCTCTGCGCGCCCCCTGCCGCGCGGCCAAGGTGGGTCTGCGGAGGCGGCCGGCCGGGTGGGGGTCGTCGGCAGCCGCAGCGACGTCGATTCCACCCCGGACCTTCGCTGCCGGCCCTGCGCCGCGCTCTGCCCGCGCCCGCGCCCGCTCCGCCCGGCTCGGCCGGGCTCGCTCCGCCCCGGCCCCTCCCCGGGCTGCGGGAGGCGGTGCCGAACGGGGAGGGGCGGAGGGCCAGCACTTAGTAGCTTAGGCTCCAGTTCCCAGTGCCGGAGGCTCGCGCCTGTCCCGCCCCTACCCCGCCTCTGGCCCGCGGGCGGAGCCCGGTGCCAGCCCGCGCCCCCAAGCGCGCGGCAGTTCCTTGAAGCAGCCCCGCGCCCCGCCCGGCCCTCGCCCGACCCTGGCCCGGCCCCCAGCCTCGCTGGCTCCAGGTCGCCGGGCTCTCCCCCTTCGCCCAGTCACGTGGGTTTCCTTTTCTTAGGGAGCAAGAGTGGGCCGTTTTCTAGAAGGCGCCAGAAGTGGATTCCTAGGTTTCCTAAGCTGTGCCTCTTGGAGCAAGGACAGGTCCTCTGTCTCAGTGATGTAACACGCCCCTCCCCGGCCAATTTCACATCCTGAGAGATTTGGAGGAAGGAGAAGAAAAGTGACTAAATGCATTTCGCCCTCTTTTCAAAACCAGGACGGGCCCAGGAGTCCCCTGGTTTTACCTATTTCCTCACTTCTCCGCTAGCCTGCTGCCACTTCTGTTCTCCGGGCTCACCTGCTTTTGCGCCCCCCCCCCCCCCCATGAAGGGCATCTGCTCTGAAAACGCAAGCGCTAAAAAGGAAATGAGAGCTACTGCAAAATATGAAGTAAATCTTACTTGCGTCTCCACTGCTCTGCCTTTTGGGTGTTGGCTAAAACCTTTATTAATTCCACTTTGCATTATGCCAAGCTGGATCTAATTTCCCTCCTGGGTATTAAGATGTCCTTGTCCTTAGCAAGATCTAGCCCAGGACCTGCAATAGGAAAAGTGATGTGTATATTTCCTGAATGGGAAACTAAGCAATCTACAAATATTTATTGAACATCTAAGGTCTAAGGATTCAGCACAATAGGACATCGTCCTGTTCTTAAGTAGATGTACCATATTTTCCCCCTATATGTGAGGACTAAACACCTCTTGAAATTGAAATTCTGTTAATTGCCTGGTTCAGTATGTGATTTGTGGGTTATCTGTCTTTCGTAGCTCTTTGACTCATCTCCATCTTTTCTATAAAAGAAATAATTTACTGAATAGATTAGTGGGGAGGGCGATGTTTCCAGATCTTTAGTCATCCCAAAAATTTGGTGAGACTCCGAAGACAGTGGTTAAGAGTTGAAGAATGCAAGAAACACGTTCTATCTTTTATGAAACACAATCCTCAGTGTTGCAAGATTTCATACTTTTGGTTGATAAAAATTATTTTCCCCCAACCACATCTCTCCATACGTTGAACACATGTTGACTGCAGCAACACTTTGGGTGTAAGAAACAATCGAGTTAGTGTCAAATGAAAACAAACCTAATATAAAATAAAAACGCCCGGGCTTTTCTTATATTTACAATTTCGGGAACTTTTCTCCCACCTCTCAATCATTACCATGATAATTATTGCAGGACCCTTAACAAAGAATGCCTAGAGCATCCAGAGCTCACTAACCTCCAAATCCCAAAGGACTTCTTGGTTTCTCAACTAGAAAGAAGCCTAAGTGCATCTTCTCCTTAAAAACTTAGGGAACACTGAAAAATTTACAAACCGGGACAATTAATAGGTGACCAGGATTGTGTGACTGTTCTTTTATCTAGATTTATAATGTGTATTCAAAAGTAATATGAAAATGTCTTGAGTATGTTTTCAAAGATATAAAGAAATCTTTATTCTGTTTCCAGCTTCTATCATCTTCTCCTTAATAAGCTTATTTTCCAATCAGCCAATAGTTTTCTTTATTCTCTTCAATGTAGGCTTTCTTTCCCCTCTACCCCTACTCCAACCCCCACCTCCACCCACATTTTTGCTTAATTTTTTCTGGCTTGTTCTCAACTGCTTACTTGAGTTACTCCATCCTTCTTTATGCTGCCTAAAAAATTGTCTCTATGCTGTCTCCAAAACTAGAAAAGTAAACCATCTTTAACAAAAAGTCAAATTCTCCCAAAAACTCTATTCCTCTATTAATAATTTATAGAATTTTGCACACCATAAGGCCCATCAACCACCCCAAATCCTCAATTTCAAAATACCACAAACTCTCAGAAGTATTTTTTTTTTCTTTTCATATATTTGTAGCAAACTCAAGGGCACAGGGACACTTCCTCTCCACCTGCTGAAGGTTCACTGGAAATGAACTGAGAAAAGGTAGATTATTTGGAGAAAAAAATGCATATAAAACTTATTTTATGTGCAGAGGGGAAAAAAATCATAGGAGTATGATTACCCAATAACCCAATGAGGTCCAGATGCTTATATACCCTTCTTCATAGAAAGAGAGATGGGGGTGTAGGAGTAAATGATTGCCCGGGGAAACTGGGCCCAACTGGGCCTGAAACAAAGTTTTTCTGAGTTCTGGGGAAAGTGGTGGTAAGGTGAGGGGCAGAATGTCACTGTGAACAAAGGTTGTCTTGTAATGCAGATTGGACCTCCCAGGTAATTTCTGAACTACCCTGGAAAGAATAGATGAAAAGGCAGTCCTGACATGGTGAGAACTCCCAGTCTCTTCTGGGTGGTTAATCTTTCCTGGTTATTTGATGAGATTCCAAGGGAAGGGAATCTTAAGATAATTGCATTTTTTTTGGAAAGGAGTTTTCTTAGTTAGATAAGGAAATTCCAGAGGGAATTCCTCCTGGTGCTTCAGGAAACAATGAGAGTCAGAGAGACAGAGAGGCAGGGAAAAGTCAGAGAGAGACCTTGAGGCTGATTCTTGAGTTCAGCATGTCAAAGCACCATATTTGGGGGTTTTGTTTTATCATCCAAAAGACCACCAGGATGGCTAAATAGTAGAAAGAAGAGCTTTATTGTCGATATTAGTTTTCAAACTGGGAAGAGAAGGTCTCTGGCAGGAGCCGAAGGTGCTCCCTCTTTGAATAGGGGAAGGACAGGTTGGGTCTTATACCTCAGGGGGTCCATATTACAAAATATAATCATACATATTCAGCAAGTTTGGAAGAAAAGCTATACATATTTATCAGAGGAGAAGAACGCATGCCCAATGGGTAAACATATATGTAACATCCCATGTTCACTTCGGGACAGGGTCTTAGCACTCAAATGAGGTGGAATTTGGCTCTTTACATCAAAAGGTGAACTGTATGACACAAAGACAGTTTCTGTGCAGCCTCTATAAGCTGGCTAAAATTTGCTTAAGGTCTGTAATCACTTATCAGAAGAGAATGTTTATAAGGCCCATACTATGTCCAATCAGAGTTGCAGTGGTCTCGGTCGTAAATTAGTTAGTAGGAATCTGATAAATCCTATTGTTTGGAAGTTCAGAGCAGTAGGAATCTGCAAATTTGCCATGCTAGCTAGGCCCTGAACCCTAGACCCATAAATCATTTTGTTTCCCTAACCATAGGGTTCATATTAGCTAATATAGGGGCATCTGTTTCTCAGATTAGAACTTTATGATCCCCAACAGTGGGAAAACATATTTCAAACTGATGTGAGGCTATCTGTGGTTTCAATGTATCCCGTTTAGTGTGAAGAAATATGTAGGCAGAGATCCTGTTGTAAAATTTACAGTGTATGCACCATAGTATTCTTCCAATATCTGAAAAGTCATGAATTGCCCAACATAGCTGGCCCCAAAAGTTTCATATAAAAGACAGTAGACTTGGCCGGGAATGGTGGCTCATGCTTGTAATCACAGCATTTTGGGAGGATGAAGCAGGTGGATCTCCTGAGGTCAGGAGTTTGAGACCAGACTGGCCAACAGGGCGAAACCCCGTCTCTACTAAAAATAAAAAAATTAGCCGGGCGTGGTCGTGCATGCCTGTAATCCCAGCTACTGGGGAGGCTGATGCAGGAGAATTGCGTGAACTCAGGAGGCAGAGGTGGCGATGAGCCAAGATTGCACCATTGCACTCTGGCCTGGGCAACAGAGCAAGGCTCTGTCTCAAAATAAAAATTAAAAATAAATAAATAAATAAATAAATAAATAAATAAATAAATAAACAAACTTGTATTTATTCTAAAGATGGGAAAAGTAGAATGGGAGATTCCAAACATTGAATGAAAACCTACCCCTAAAAAAGTATCTGACTGGAAGTGGGTAGTAGTTGGGGTGGGAAGTGACAGTTAAGATTTATGTATATATCTTATGTATGTATCATATATGTGAATATATATATATATGTACGTGTGTGTGTGTGTGTGTGTGTGTCTGGCAGAAACAAAAATTAAAATAGATCCAGATTTGAGAAATGAGATTGAACTGTGAAGAAAATTCAAGTCCCTAGTCAAGAAGATTTAAGATCTCTTGAAAGGGATGGCTTTGTTGGCACATTCTGTTTCATTTCTGGGATTTCTTGTTGCAATGTTGCAAATTTTTTCGCTTAAAATGATCATAAATGATGGTGATTGATAGTTGCTGTTTCTGCTTTTATTTAAAAAATAACATTTATAAAAATTAATAATCCTGCATCTAAAAATCAAAATTTTATCGTTTTCTAATGTCTTTTCTATTTTAAAAATGTACTATACTGTTGAATTAGTTAGATTTCAGTCAATAATATCACTTAATTTACTATTCACATTAGATGCTGTTTCGATTTCAAAGTAATTGATGTTTCACAGTGGGATCTATGACCATAACAATATAGTAGTCCACAAAAAAAGAAAACAAATAATGGAATTGGAAACACTGAAGGACATGAGAGGGAAAGGATGATTAGTTTTAAAATAAATGTGTTCATTGTAATGAAAGAAGTGTGCGTCAGATGACCTGGAGGTAGGAATATGGGAAACTTAGACTATTCTCATTGGGACCAATTCTAAATGTCTTTTCCATTTCCTTGTCAAGCATTCATTTCCTTAACAATGGTTACATATAGGGACTACTCTTCCTCCACATTTATATTGTATTTTTATTCATTTAAAGCTATGTGAAGAAATGACCAGGTGTATGTATATCAAGCACATCATTACTGCAGTTTTAACCTTTCTGGCTCCTTGTTTTTACAACTACAAGTTGAAACTTCTGGTTGCCCTGAAGCAAGTGCATGCCTACCAACTTACTCTCATCATGGTGGAATTTTGGTTATCCTTGGACATCATCATCATCATACATCATTTCTATATCTGTTTTGGAGTGTCCTGTGCTTGGGAACTAAATGGAAAATGGAACACCATAGCCTCAGAAATAGTTACCCTGAATAGTTGAAACATTGGTAGGATGAGCAGGCTTAGTTGATTCTTGCTGGAGCTTCGAGGGCTAAGTGTAGAATCATGACTTATGTGTTGACTGAGACACAGATCAAGCGGTCAGAGTAGAGAAGGAAGGCATCAGGAAGTTATTTGTCCTCCCCCACTGCTCTTCATGGAGCTGGCTAGTTAAGCTTTATCTGTGACTTTAAATTTTAGTCAAATCCATCTTTATGGACTTCTTGGTGAATTTTTGTAGACAATCTTCATAGAAACGTTTTGTCCTTGTGCCTTTGAATGAAGATGCTTGCAGATAGATGGAAAAAGTCTAAGAATTTCCAGCTTAGACACCCCCTTCCTGAATTTGAGTCCTGTTTTTCAGTTTCCCACCTTAGCAATAGATTTTGATTGACCAGATGACCAGCACTGTTGTGTTCACTGCCATGTGCTTATTTTTTGTAATATAGAAAATCTCAAAACTGTTGTAGCTGGGAGCCCTTCTCCAATGTTCTCCTGATGGACACTGTATCTGTAGTGTCAGAAAATTCTCCTTCATAAGGAAGTATGGGTACCTCCTCTCTTTTATGGTCAAGGACTCGCACTTGCAATGGGGACAAAAGTGACCCCAAATCGTACATCTGAAGTATAGTGATGGCTCAATGTCAACTAAAGGAAAAGCTGAAATTAAAAAGCATTAAGTAGAAAGAATACCTACAGCAGTTTATACTCACATTCCAACTTAGAAGAATGCAGCTAAGCTATTTCTCTTGAGTTTCCAAAAGCTGGTCTTAAATGTCAGCAGTACCAGGGGATTGAGGATAGTGGAATAAAGATTCTCTTAGGAATTTTATTTCAGTGTAGCTCTCGCCTTTAGATTTCACCTTTTAAAATTAGTCTGTAAAGTGAGTATTACTGCATGGTATGTCTACAGTCTGTCAAAATTCAAAATGTCAGTTGATTCATGTCCAAACAAACATAGGTGGAAAAATATTAGAACAATATGAAGATCTGTGCTTATGTCATTTCTGAATCATTTTCTTTTCAACTTTAGTCTACGTGTTTCACACTTTTCCCACCTCTCCTTTCAAGCTTTCTTATCTTTGGTAAATAAGAATCGGAATCTCTTTAAATTCATCAAGACCAAGGCTAAAATACTCACTTTGAAACCTACTGACTGTATGGCTTTGAGCACGACATGAACCTCAGTTCCCTCCTTTATAAAATGATATAATGCGTCACTGGGTTGTTGTGAGGATTAATGGGGTAATTTACATAAGGTGTAATGTCTGGCATATGGTATGCACGAACTGTGATTATTACATTATTATAATCCAGATGTCAACGAGGGCCTCCTGATCTCTGGGAGATTTAGGTAAACTTTGCTCAACTCTCCAATTTCATGATCCTTCAGAGTACAAAGTCCTTTCCAAAATTCTTGCTTCTTCTGTTCTCTGTATTTGGCTCTGCATCTTACACTGAATTCTTCCCCTTGAAAACCTGGGTGCAAATGCCAGTCCCTTTACCAATTTCTGGAAAAAAAAAATCAAACGGCACTATTTAGTTTTGAGTTAATACAAGACTTTTCTAACTGCTTGAGAAGTCATAAGAAAGGGGTGCTACACAATGAAGAGGAAAGATTTCCATATCTTGCTTGCCTCATCAGAACCCACATCTGTGCCCTCTTCTCTCTCTGTCAGTCTTCTCCCTCCTTTCTTTCCCCAGTGCTCATTCAGTAGCTTCCACCCCTAGTGCTCTAAACTCTTGCTACATGAAGTGCATATGCCATTATTACTGGCATCACCTGGAAGTTTGATGGAAAATGCAGATTACTGGCCCCACCAGAAATTCAGACCTACTGAATCAAAATCTGTAGTTTAAACGGGATTCCTAGTGACTCTTGTACAGGTTGAAGATTGAAAAGTGCTGATCCACGTCATCTTCTCAGGCCTCTTAGGGCTCAATGTCTACCCCAGTAACTGTATCAAAGTTAAGAGAATAAAAATTCACTATTTTATACCCTACCCTTCAACACATTATGTGGTGACCGGGTGAATGGTGTTTCTTTCATGTCCACTTCTCAGCAGGCTCTATTTGTCACTGATTTTGGTCCCATTGACAATGGTGAGTCAGCTTTGTTTTAGCTGACGTAAGTGTATTCTTCACTCAATTGTTCTAAACCACCTTGTTTGTTATGCTCCCACTACTGGGGGCTGTGATGCTCAGTGCAGCCCATGATTCTGACAATGTATTAATTGGCTGATAAAGATAAATGAGCATGTCTCTCTAGGTACACCTTAAACACCAACTTTTATGACAAAGGAATAAAAAGAGTGACATATGGCTTCTTGTGAATTCAGTTTGTGACATTCATACAGCTTCACGATGCATAAATAAACTACTAGAGATTTAGAAGTAAAAAGCAAAAGTTCATTTATCCAAGTCATCTGAAAGAACATCATGAAACAAAGTACAAAAAAGCTGCTAATCCCCACTGATAAAAACTATCAAATAGGAAGAGTCACAGATTTGGAAATGATATCTCTAGTTAAAGTAAGAGGATGGATGAAGCTGCATTGTGGTTTCAAACTGTGGCCACGTTGACATTTGCTCTCTGAGCTCTTTTTAAATTCCTTATCTTTAGCCAACCCAGTTGTCAGATTTTTGAATAGTCTTCTTAGTTGACAAACAAAAAAATGGTGTGCCCATGAACAGTGCTGTAAATAGAAGCTGCTTATGGAAGCCAAAGCAACTTAGAGATGGCATTTGGAAAAATGGATCCAGGTGACATGATGTACAGATATAGTGGATATAGGGTTTATAGAATAATGGCGAGAAAGTTAAAGTGGAAGATGAGTAAAATTTACTTTAAATAGAATTAGAAAAGTTCAATTATATATGAATGGTTGATAGGTTAGGAGAAAAAATAGAAGGGAAATAAAACATTGATTACTAGAGTTGATAATTAAGACTAAAGGACAGGCTAGTTACCTTTGTAGAGATCAACTTTTCATGGCTGACACTGAATCAGGATGATTGACACCATCATTCTGTGTTTTGACACCACTGCCCTACAGTGAACTAAGTAAAGCTGTGATATCTGATAACCATTTATTATTTCTTGACAAGGTATCACCAATTTTGATAAAGCTATACAGATAAAGCAGATTCCTAAATATATTCAGAGAAGTACATTTTTCCAATAGATTCTATTCAATGCCAATTACAATTTCTCTCATAAGGTTTTGAACCTTTTTATCAATTCACTGTCACTTTCATTTCAATCTCTGGGCATTCCTGTGTCATGCATTTTAGCACTTTGAGTGTTCCCAGGAAGGGAAGCACATAATGTGTGTGTGTGCATGCATGCCTTCAGTCTTCTTATTTTTTAAAACATTAGTTTCTCAGTGACTGAACTAATGTGCATTTTGCTCATGCCTTCCCTGGAATATGTTTCTTTCTTAGAAACAGTCTTCCTTTTAAGAGAAAAAAACAAATCTGGTTTTCATTATTGGCTCAAGTTTCTGAATGCAGGATCAAATAATGTAAAAGAAAATAAATACATTAAAGTTTTGCTTTAAAGTCAGCAAAACCAAAGTGGTAATTATTTTAAAGGATATGGTTATAATCATAGACTTGCTGCAAAATACTTTTAGTTATTCCATGCTTAATTCTGTATTCATTTATGATATCATTTTACATTTATGATATTTTCCTGATCGTTTTCAATGTTTACTACCATTTTCCAAATCCAAAATGAGAGAAACAGAGACAGAAAGAGATAAAAACAATCAAAAAGCATTCCTAAAGTATGTATACAAATTTACAATTTTTCCATTTAGAAAAATCGTACTAGTTTTTATTTCTTTTTCTGCTCTTATTTTATTTAGTCTCTCACATGATCCACATTTTTTGGAATAAGAAAGCAGTAAATCAAATTGTGTGAAAACACACACACACACACATTCACAGGCACACCCATACACACACACACACACAGACACCATACACACAGACCATACTGTATTATTTTATGACATCCCATCCTTGTGAATATTCTTGTGTTGCCCCAGGAAAGAAGTAGAACCATCTTTCTCTGAAGTATAGTCACATTTCATCAAACTAAAAACTATCTGCATATTTGGGGATAATATCTCTACTGCCATTTTACTGAATATAGTGCTTGTTTTGCCATTGCCAAGCCAGATCCATGCCAACCAGTATGTTTATCAAACGCAAATTTGGGACACAAGGTGTGGCAAACTAGACAAGGTGTTCTGAAGGAACAACTAGACAAAATATTAAAAATCAGGCATGTCTTGCCAAATTTGCGACATAGGATTGCTAAATCTGCAGTGTAAAATGTTCACTCTGTCCTTGATCTCTCCTCTCAAACTTCTTTACCGTTGAAGCCAAACATTTAAATGGCTTTGTCCTCAACTTCATTTTTTCTTCACACTTCCAAATGTTTTTCTGACCATGCCCAAGTTTATCATCATATGCATTAATGCTGCACTCTTTAGTCTTGGAAGGTATTTCCTGCCTTATCATCATCCCTTCTGGGAAGAATAAGGATAATGTAAGATAGTAGTAGAATATGTGCATAAAAGAGGATACTTTTGGTGGTGATCATTAATGATGCTGTAAATGCAAAGAGGCCAGAAATAGAGAAGTTAGTCTAGATTGAGCAGAGTTCACTGAACAATGAATAATTGATATGGTCATGATTCTATAAGAATGAGACATTAGGAAAAGCATTGCATAGGAAAAAATGCAAAACCTATTTGGAAACAATCAAGATATGTGAATGCTAAAGAGTGAAGAATTGGAAATGATTCCACAATGTTTAGGTAATCAGTCTGTTTGAAAAAAAAAAAAAAAACTGATTCAAAAGGAAACTTTATTTTTTGCTCTCTCTCAAGGTCACTTTAAACATTTTTAGTATGAGCTAATTTTTCTTCACTCCTACTTGAAATCTCTTACAGAGCTCATGGGTTCTGTTCACTTTCAGGTAATAGAGTCCCATGGTCACTTTAGTTTGCAAATACAATTTCAATTCATTGATTAGAATGGCCAGCTGCAATACATTAATCAAAACTTCAAATTTGATTTAGCATTAAATCTTCTTTGTAGCTCAGGCCTGATCCAGGTCAGACATATAAAGTTGAGCCTTTCTTTAAGGGGTGCTGCTTCCCTTCTAGGGATATTTTTATGTCTTTGATCAGGCTGAGGGGTTCAATAAATATGAAATTGGTCCCACTTTGTTTTGCTCATAAATTCAGCAACTGGAAAAAGGGGGTCTGTTTCACCTTTATCAAGACACTCTGGTGTCTTGGTATCTGTTCTATATGGCACCTCCCTTAAATTTGAGGAAAGGGGAGTTCCATTATGACACCCAGTTACAATGTGCTGCCAAACTTGGCCAGGAGGTTGAAAAAGAGAGGGGACGGTGTGAACATCATTCAGATGGCTGGTCAAGAACTGCCAGAGATTTAAATCTTATCACAGTGTGTATTAATAACATCGTTTGAAATCTAAATAGCTCCTAATAAGATTTTACTGCACGTTATTTTACTAATATCATTTTTTATGACTTACTGAATGCCTACTATGCGCCATCATTTTCTAGGTGTTCTACACATGTGCTTATATTTATTAAATGAACACAAGTACACTAGATGCTAGCCCTTCTTTTCAGGTTAGGGAACCAAATCGCACAAAATTTGAGTTACTTCCCTAAGGCCACATAATTAAGTAGTAAAGCTGAAATTTTAATCTTATGTCATCTGAAATTGATAAAACATAAAAGCTATGTTATACAGAGGGAACAAGGATTGACAAGCACTGCTAATTGCCTTTTGTTTTATTCCTACAACTACAGTAGACCAGCTCAGGACTGACTCCCGTCACTCCCCCCTTTCCCCTTGGTATTGCTAATTGCCTTTCTCTCCACCTTGAGACTGAGTCTTTTAGACTAAGCAGTATTTACAAAAGAAACACACCAAGTTAATTTTATGTAAAGCATGATCTGAATACACATACAAAGAAAAAATTTGTAAGACTACTACAGTTTTAATATCCTTTATCCAACGTGCTTAGGACTAGAAGTGTTTGGGATTTTGGATTGTTTTTTAGATTTTGGAATATTCACATATATATAATGAGATATCTTGGGGGTGAGACCCAAGTCTAAACATGAAATTCATTCATGTTTTATATATATCTCTTCCACCCATAGCCTGAAGGTAATTTTGTACAGTGTTTTTAAATAATCTTGTGCATGAAATAAAGTTTTGACTACTTTTTGACTGCCACCTGTCACATGACATCAGGAGTAGAATTTTCCACTTCTGGTGACATGTTGCTGCCCAAGAAGACTCAGATTTCATGCATTTCTGATTTAATATTTTCTGATTAAGGATACTTAATCTGTATATTAACCAGAGATGAATGGATGTGTCTCAAGTGAGAGATAATAGATGTCAGTACACTATTGTTTCCTAGTTCAGATTTCTTTTGTATTATAATACTTTATATATCATTTTGATGTATCATGATCTCATGTAAGGAATCTATTTCTACTTATCCAGCTCACCAACTTAACATTCTGCACTCTGTCTGTAAAGCAAGCCAAGACATACTAATGCAAGACTCATGGTTAGTAGATCACATTATTGTTGACCCACTCACGTATGGAGATATTTACCAGGAAGGGTTTGTGTTTGCTGTGATACCTCATTGTGATATTGCACATGTTCTAGTAATTGTTAAATTAACTATGGAAAAAGAAATGGTAGAGCTTTGGAAATAATTGGACAAAAATCTAGATGCAGCCCAAATCCAGAATAACTCCAAATGATCTAAGTTTTCTTTCTTCTTAAAAATCAAACAAACAAATGAACAAAAAGGATAATAATTGATTCATGAAAGATATTAGAGAACTTCTATCCGTGGACCTTTATTTAAAGGAAGTCTCTTGAGCCTGTATCACATGATTGGTCAATTGATGCTCATACTCTGAGAAAGTCTCATTTTATGTTGAAGAACAAGGGTTGAGAATGTTTGAGTGTGACATGAAACACACACACATACACACAAACACACACACAACCCAATGATAAAGCTGGAGCCCTTGACCAGGGTACCCCTGTGTCCCATGAAGTGTCCAAACCACCAAAACCCTGGGTCAGACAGTCATCATACTTTAGAGAACCAGAGTTAAACTAGAATCCTTATGGCAACAACACAATGTCATTAGAACAGGACTTTCTAGCCCTCTATATAGATAACTTTTGGGAGGAAAACTGATTTATTTGGATCAAGTAAATTATCTTTTTGCTTAATGCAAGCTAAAGGGCTTAAAAAGAAGAAACTGGATGTTCTGCTAGTAAAGATATGTGAGGTTTTAAACAATACATTAGAAAAATAAAAGAGATGTGACTGTGTTTACATCTCAACCTACTGAAAAAGGTCATACACATTAAACCTGATTTTAGGACATATTATTAGATTGAATATAAATCATCTAGTTATCTTTACAAAAGATTATTTAGTATCACTTTATTTGCAGATGGAGGAAGCTACAGACTTAGAGAAACAATGATTTTATTAAAAAGAATTATAGATTGAGCATCCCAAATCTGAAAATTTGAAATTTGTGATGCTTCAAAATCCAAAACTTTTGAACAACCCCAACAAGGTGCTCAAAGAAAATGCTCACTGGAACATTTCAGATTTTGTATTTTTGGATTTGAGATGATCATTAAAGTATAATGCAACTATTCTAAAACCCCCCAAAATCTGAAATCTGAAACATTTTTGGTCCCAAGTATTTTGGATAAGGGATACCCAACCTGTATAATGTCTTGCATTTAACATTATTTTCTTGCTTTTGGTTTTCCAATAATTCCACTTATAGGTACATGCTGTAGAAATACTCTTTATAGTTAAAACACAGATTTTCTTGCTTTGGCTACTGCAGTGAGCCAATGTTTGTACTTAGTTCCATCCAGGTTATTTGTTTTTAGCTTTATAAATATTCCGTAAATATGTAGTTAAAACACCTAAGCTAAAGTAGGTGCTTATACCCCTCCTTCCCTCATGAAAAAGGAGGAAAAGAAGTATGATAGAGCTCTGGCACGGGGCCAGAGCATTACTTCTTCATGAGCAGTACAGTGAATGCAGCTAATTGAAGACATGTATGGGACTGCATCCTGGGGAGAAACCCGGCAAACCACATCAACAGATTTTCAATTCTAAGGTGCAGACAGGAAGTAAAATCCAGGCCTATGGCAACCAGATGGGACTGAGGGAATGGGATGATATCTAGAGGGCCCACAATGAAAAGTGGAGAGGTAGAATACCGAGAAATCCTCTGAGAAGAAGCAGTAGCTGCCATGGATTTTTACAAGATATACAAGGCTTCACACTTGTTCAGGAGGGAGCTGTCACCAGCTCTCACATGGCTTGGACAGTAGTGGGTAATTTCTCAGCTGAAGAAATTTTTTTTTCAGTTTCCACTGGATTCATGCACAGTGTTCTAACTTTGTGAAAACACCAGTGGTCATGGGATGGGATTGGGATGGGTATTGCAAACTGGTGTAGGTAGGTCCTCAAAGGTTGTTATACTAAATTGCCATATAGATGGTAAATGAGTTCCTCCACACCAGAGAAGTAAGTTCACATCGGGCAGCTTCTGCCTCTGAGCAAATTACCAACTCTAAAACCATGTTTCTTCCCAATTAGTTCTTAATATGAAGTACAACATACTTATAACAAAGGGTATATAAATATAAGCAACAACAATTAACTGAACACTCATGTGCCTAACCCACATTTAGAATAGAATTATAATCAGCACCTTAAAGCCCCTGTATGGTCCTCTTCATCTTCCCCTCTCTATTCAGCTTAGAAGTTCCACAGTACAAAATTTTATATTAATTTTCTCTTGCTTTTACTGTGCATTTTCCCCACATGAACAAGCTATTTAGCTTTACTTCATTTAGTGCTTTATGAATGTAATTGTACAGCATGCATTTTTCTGTGACCCTTTTCTGAGTTTCTTCCATAATGATACAGGAAGTTGCTATCTACCCATTTCTTCTGTTGTGTAATATTCCAATGTATATTCATACAATGAGTGAATATGTGTCCTCTCTTCTGTGGAAGGCCATTTGAGCTAGTTACATTTATTGCTTTTAAGAACGATGCTGCTAAGAATATTCTTGCAAACATTGCTTAGGGTGTATGTGCAAGCATTATGTACTCAGGAGTGGAATTATGGGTTATAAAGTATGATCTTATTTACTTTTATTGGACAATAATGAATTGTTCTCCAATTTATACTTCGACCAGTACTGCATGAAATAAAGTTTATGTTGATCCATGTTTTCATGAACATTGAGTCATCTGAAAAGCTTTTGCAATAACGTCTTAGAATTGTCCAAATGGGGGAGGAAGGAAGGAAGTACTGATTAGTCCATGGGCTCTTCTACCTTTCTGGTGAAGATAGACTCATGTGCTGCTAACTAACTACCTTGTACTTTTAGGTTTCATATATGTGAATGCAGGTGAGTTCATGCAGGCAACCCTAGACAGCATGGATTCTGGAAAGGAGAGGTACAGGGTGTACCCTTGGGAGAGAGAGCTCTTTAAGTAGCTCCTGAGCAAGCTCATTAAAGACAGTATGGAAACAGTTGCTAAAGCAGGGGATGAAATAAGAGTTGACACACAAGAGAGTACAAATTTTTTTAATATTTTTTGTGTTATTTTTTGTTTGTAGGTATCCTTTATCGAGTTATTAGTTCTCTTTTGATTTTTATTAGCTTTATTGAAATAAAATATGCATACAGTAAAATTAAGAGTACAATTCAATGAGTTTTTACTAATGTATAGTCATGTGACTTCCACCCTCATCATGATATAAAATATTTTCATAAACTCTATAAGTTTCCTCATTTTCCCTTGCAGTCAATAACCTTCTGACAATGGCAGATCTGCCTTCCATAGTTAATAATAGTGGTTAATGATTCCCTTTCATTTCTAATTTAAAAATATTCATATCAGGAAAGAATGTTGAATTATATCAAGTGTTTCATTAATTTATCGATATGTTCATCTTGGTTTTTTCCCCTTATAGTCTCTTAAAGTAGTGAGTTGCACTAATACTTTATTACTATTTAAATAATTCCTGAGATAGCAATTTGATAATGATGATTTTTTAAAATAAACAAGACTATATTCATATTGTTGCTAGTTTGTTTATGAGTAAACATCTATATTCATGAAGTGTTCCTGTAACTTTGCATCTCACACTCTTTGGGAGGAAGTCACTATACACGGTTCACACTTGGGAGTGGAGAATTATGATCTACCTCCTTGAAAGGTGAGTATTTACATAAGTTATTTGTAAATCTTCTGCACAAGAGATTTATTTATTTTCTTACAAATATTTATTCAAGCACTTATTTATGTAGCTATGGACTCATAGACATTTATTTTATAGTTTAGGTTATGGTCCAATGCTGCATGATTTTGTTGCTCAAATGTTGGTTCCTATGATCCTTTCACACATCACAATCATTGTACTTTGTTTCATTTTGTTTTTTCAAACACATCCTTACTTTCTAGCACTACAAGATGCTCCAGGCTCATCTTGTACATTTCTAACCCAAGTCCTAGAATCAACTATTTCTCAGGGAAGCCCAGTCCTATACATTTTTAATACACTATTCTTTAAAAATTTTTGCTATTAAGGTTTTTATGGAATCATTGAATTATTTGAAGTATTCCTTCTTTTTCTCTACTTACCTGTAAAGCCATCTGATTCTTGTGTGTGTGTGTGTGTGTGTGTGTGTGTCTGTGTTTTTGGTAGAATCAACTATTGATGCTGTATTTTAATGAATTTTAATTTTTTTTAATTGAACCAGTTAAGGTGGGTGATATTTTTAAAGAAATTTTCGCCATTTTATCTAATATTTTAAATTTATTGACCAAATTATTTGTAGTATTATCTTTATAATCACTTTAGTATCTGTGGTTATTTCATCTCTTTCACTTCTAATAGTCTATTTTGTCTTCTCTATTTTGTTTGATTTATTATTATGACTAAAGATTTATTGGTCTTTTCAAAGAACTGTTTTTTGTGGGCGTTGTTGACCTCTTTTGTTTCTATTTTTTAAATAATCTTTATTATTTATTTCCTATTAGGTGGGTAAGGTTTACTCTGTTATTGTTTTTATTCTTAGGTTGGATACTTGGCTAGTTATTTTAAAATGATTATTGTTTTCCAATATACATACTGAAGGCTTTAAAAATTTCTCTAAGTACAACTTTAGCTAGATCCTACAATTTTGATGTGCATAATTTTTGTTATTTAGTTTGAAATGGCTTATAATTTCATTATGATTTTTTCCTAACTCAAAGGTCATATAAAATGATACTTTAAGTTGCAAAATTCATTCAGTTTTTATTTATTCAACCAGTATTTGTCACATACATAGAAAGTACCAGAAGCTATTCCAGTCACTAGTGATATAACAGTAAATATAGCAGAATGAAAGCTATACGATTTGGGAGTTTATATTCTAGAGAGGGGAGACAGATGATAAGATACATAATATTGTATATGGTGTGAAATGATTTGGAGAAAAATAAAGTATGGGTGAGGGATAGAGATTGAGTTATCGAGAAGGTGTTTGGTGAAGTCAGTAAAAAAAATAATAATAACATTTGTAAAAAGACCTGCAGAATACGAGGGAGCGAGTGTTCAGATATTTTCAGAAAGGATCCTGACAGAAGAAATAGCGAGTGAAAAGTTCAGAGCTGGAATCAGGTTTAATGTGGTAATGGAACAACAGAGGCCAGTGTATCTGGAGCAGACCGAATAAGGGAGAGGGGAGGAGATGACATGATGAAGTAAGAGAGACAAAACCAGAAGCCACTGAGGTAATATGAAGAGAGGTAAGACTCATCCAGCTAAGATTTTCACAGGCTCATTATAGTTGTGGAGTTGAGAATAAACAGCGTGGGGAAAAAGAAAGCAAAAAGACAATATTTCCATTTGCTTTGTGGCCTAGAGCATGGTCAGTATCTACAATGTTCTCCAAGTTTTTGCAGAAAACATATATCCTTCAATCACTGAATGCAATGTTATATATACATTCATTAGATCAAACTTATTCATTGTGGTGTTCAAATCTTCTGTATTTTGCTAATTTTTTAAATCTATTTGATTCATCAGTTGATACAGATACATGTTAAGGTCTCTCAATGTGTTAGTATTGAAAATTTTCATTTAATTTTGTCAATGTGTGCTCTATATAGCTTAAGGCTATATTATTAGGCACATATGAGTTAAGAATAATTATCTTCTTGCAAATTAAATGTTTTTCTCACCTTGTAAAACTCTTATTAAAATAAATTAAAATAGAGACCATGTCTGAAGATTCCCTGAGTAGACGAAACTAGTTAGGCCTCATAAGTGACCTAAACTTGATGAATTTGCAAACGTAAGTGAAATTTAAGTTGAGCTATTTCCTATAAATGCTGATATTAAAGAAAAACAGAATTTAAGCTCAACCAATCAGAAACGACCAACAAACTTGTAATTCTACAACTGAGGACTTTCCAGTGGAATAGATTAAATAAGGCATTGTATAACTAACCAATCAAATATTTTCTTTGCTTTACTTCTGTGTCTGTCCTATAAAAGCCTCCCTTTTGTATTTCCTCCATGAAGCTCCTGAACTGCTTCTGGTTTGGAGCTGCCCAAGTCATGAATTGTTTGCTCAAATAAACTCTTTAAAATTCTATTGAGTTTCAGTTTACCTTGTACACATTCTTTATACATGCATAATTTATTTAGTCTCTTTCACATTTTCCAGCTCTGTCTTTCTGAGATGCATTCTTGAGAGCTTTTATGGATCTATCTTTTATTTATCTCTTTTCTTCTTAACTGAACAATTTGCTGTTTAACTATCAAATTTTTAATTTTAATTATTATGGTTTTCATTTCTACAAATGCCCTTGATCCTATTTCAAATATGCTTTTGTATTTTTTATTGTTTCTTATTCATTGTTAAATTTTCAAACCTCTATTTTATGTTTTGAAGTATATGAACGTAGTTATTTTGAATTATGGATTTGATGATTCCAACATTGGGATTCATTGCATATCATATTCTCTCAGTTATAGTAACTGGCTTCTTGTGGCTTTTGTATTTTTGTTTCTGTAAACTCATGTTCCTTAGATTATTACCTCTGGAAATTATTTGAGAATTGGGTTTCAATTGTTTCCCTCAAAGAGGATTTGTTTTATTATTTCAGTCATTTGGGGGTTCAGAACAGTTATCTTAAATACTAAATACACCTCTCGAGGTTTCTGTTTAAGTCAATTTAGGCTGCAAACTTATATGAGACTAGTTTGTGTTTAAAAATTCTCAGGGGAGGTTGTTTCTTCTCTTCGTACAAGGTGAATGTCAAGACAACAAGTTTTCTTGCTGTCTTATTGGTGTGTCAGGTTTATTTCTTATTACTGTTACATGGAAGGTCTTTCCCTCTTGGGTCCTAGCTTTATTCTCAGTTGTATTAGACTCCTGCCTTGAGCAAGCCTTAAACTCTTCTCTTGTCCCTGTGCCTTCTGTAGCAGCAAATAATACTCTGCTCAAGGTTGCCAAGGTTTACAGATGCACTGTGGACAAAGGATTCCTTATTTATCTCTTACATTCTGCTATTTATGCTTTCATTTTATTTTTTGTCATTTTTTCATTGTTTATTTCTTGCCAAATCAGTGGTGACATTTAAAAAAAGTTCATATTTTATGCAACTTTTTGTTGTTTTTCTTAGAAGGGATGCTCAGGGTTTGAAGTCAGCCACACGGCTTCTAATAGAGCCACTTGACAAACTCTTTCTCTTCATGTACGTTATTTTCCTCTTTTATGTGTACAGTATTGTTTAGGTATTGTTTAACCTTTACCGTCTCCCAGAATATTACTTTGAAGAGAGAAAACTGTAATAAGAATTAATCCTGATAATTTGATAATTGTTGATAAAATTGGAAACAAACAATATTTTAGTATGTCACAGAAAAATATTCAATTATATTATCACCCAAGTCTACTAGAAACCAGCCAAATGTAAACCACAGTTATTAGTATAAAATGTGGATAACCATTTTCCAAGTTGGGAATCTGAAAGCTATAAGCAAAAACCACTCAATATAATCTCTATTTTAGGATTATATTTCTTCTAACTTTCACCAGCAATGCTAGGTAATTGGACAGGTACTATGAAAGAGAGATGGATAAAATGTAATCCCTGAACTTCTTTCTATTTTCTGTCAAGTCATTGACATCCATTCTGACAACCAGGGGATATATGCCTAAAAGAACATAGAATTATATCAGTAAAAATAATAATCTTTTATAAAATAATAAGCTCCTTGATAAGAAAAATCTATTAATATTGTTAAAATTTCAAATTATCTATAATGATACACAGATCCAATGCAATTTCTACCAAAATTACAAAGGCATTTTTCACAGAAATAGAAAAAATTCTTATAAAATTTGTATGGAGCCACAAAAGACCCTGAGTGGCCAAAACAAACTTGATAAAGAAAAACAAAGCTGAAGGCATCATACTTCCTGATTTCAAATTATATTACAAAGCAATAATAGTCAGAAATGTATGGTGTTAGAACCAAAATAGAAATATAGACTGATGGTAAAAAGTAGCGAGCCCAGAGATAAACCCAAGCATATATGGTCAACCAGTTTTTGGCAAGGCCACAAACAAGACACAATGAAGAAGTATTAGCTTCTTCAATAAATGCGTTTGGGAAAATGGGACATCCACATGCAAAAATTGAAACTGGATCCTTCATTTTATGCATTTACGCATTTATGTGTTTATTTAAAATTTTAATTGAAAAATAAAAGTTGTATATATTTTTGTGTACAGTAATGTATTTTGAAATATGTATGTATTGTGGAATGACTCAGTTGAGCTAATAAACATATGTATTACCTCACTTAACTTTTATCGTGGTGAAAACACTTAATATCTATTATCTTAGCAATTTTTCAGAATACAATACATTGAAACCATAAAGCTCTGACAAGAAAACAGAGGAAAAGCTCCTTGATATTGGCCTTGGCAAAGATTTTTGGATATAGCACCAAAAGCACAGGCAAAAATAAATAAGTGGGACGATATCAAACCCACACACACAAATGCTAACTATGTGGGGTTGAATAGGATAATTAGCTTGACTGTAGTAATCAATTCACTATGAGTATCTGCATCAAAATATCACATTGTACACCTTAAATATTTATGATTTTTATTAAATATTTAAAAGAGGTGAAATTAAAAGAAAAATAAAAATTATCTCTATATACATGGAGATCATTGGGTGGTAGTTTAGCCTGACTGACAAAAACATAAATTATATGGGTACAGTGAACAGATTTATAAAAAGCATCATGGAATCACATAAAAAGACCCTTGATCTGGTATGCTGAGACAAAGGGGTTGAGCCGTAATAGACTTTTTCAGAAAAATTGGAAGTTAGGTAGGTGAGAAACAGTTGGTGCTTGCCAGTTATCCCATCTATATTTTACAACCTGCTTTGCAGTTAGGTTTGACCATATTACTAGTTCTGGCCAATAGACAATGAGTGAGAGTAGCATAAGTCACTTCTTAACTAAGGCAGTTAAGAATGGGGAATGTCTCTGTAGTAGTCTGTTTTCATACCGCTGTAAAGGTACTACCTGATACTGGGTAATTTATAAATAAAAGAGGTTTAGTTGACTCACAAGGGTGGCCTCAGGAAACTTACAATCATGGTGGAAGGCAAAGGTGAAGCAAGCAGCTTCTTCACAAGGCATCGGGAGAGAGAGAGTGTAGGGGAAAATGCCACTTTTAAACCACCAGATCTTATGAGAACTCCTTCACTATCTTGAGAACAGCATGGAGGAAACTGCCCCCAGATCCAGTTACCTCCCACCAGATCCCTCCCTTGACACGTGGGGATTACAACTCGAGATGAGATTTGGGTGGGGACACAGAGCCAAACCTCATCAGCCTCTTCCATCCCATTCTGCCCCTAGACATGCCCTAGGAAACTGCATGTGATGGTGCTCAATATGGAGAAGGATTGACCAGTCTTGATTTGACTTTACAAAAGTGAGAAACAAACATTGTGTTTAGTGATGAGATTTTTGAACCTTGGCTTTAGTGGTAGGTAATGTAAATTACCTAGATTAATGCAGTAGGTTTTAGGTTTGGGATCCTCCAGGAACAAATGCCAACACTAGGATTCAAGAACAAGTAGTTTATTTGGGAAGTGACAGCAGGACATGCCAGATAGGAAGTAAGATGATGATCAGATAGCAGCCAATAGAAAATTTATTTTCAAGCATTTATTATTGGTAATTTGAACTTGATTCTGCTAGGGAGTTCTGGGGAACAGTGTAGAATATGCACTTTTGAGTTATTCTTCAGTGTTTGATAGGGTTGAGGGAGCTGGGGTTGTATACACCAGTTCTTGTTAGTCAGTGATTGAAAGTTTCTCCTGGGAAATGTTAATTCCCCAGCACTTTTACTTACTATGTAGATGAAAAAATGGGCCTTAGTGGCTAGAGAAAACATTCAAAAAAATGCAGCTGGAAACAGCATGGTTTCACTTATATGAAGGCATGATACATGACATTTCTGGGAACCATAAATACTTGACTGCAGTTGGAATGTAATGTGAGTGGCTGGATGGCATGAAATAGGGCTGAAGAGACAATATGCCAACTAGTCATGGAGGCACTTGTTTGCCATGTCAGGACATTTTGTATTTTGTCTTGTCAGTGACAGAAAACTGTGAATTGATTATAAGTGTGGGAGTGATGTGGTCAGATTTGCATTCCAGATCGGTCACTCAAGGAGGTATTTGGAGATGGAATCGAAGTGGACCAATTCAGAGACTGTTGTATAGCTTCAGTGATGAGCTCACGAAACTGGAAACTACAATAATGATAATACAGACAATATTGATAGTAGCTAATATTATTTAGCAGTATGTATGTGCCAAACTCATTTTTAGCTTCTTACATAATAAGTCACTTACTACAACAATGGTATCAATAGCAATTACTTTTATATCCATTTTTGGGAAACTGGCACAAAAATTTTAAGTACAATGCTGAAAATCAGTTCAGCAAACTGAACTGAATGAGATGGATGGACTTGGACACATCCCAGCATATGTGGTTCCAGAGTCTACACTCTTAATGTAACAACACCAACTGATCGAAAATAATGGATTTCATAATGTTATTTGATAAAATCACCAGATCATGATGATTTGTAAGAGAAAGTGTGAAGGATGATTAAATTTCTACCATGGGTAAAAGATAAGATGCACATATATAAACAATATTTTTAAAAGAAGAGAAAATTCTTGATTGCATAAAATGCTGCTAAAATGCATGTATTTTAGCAACAACAAAAAAAGCTTCTGAAGTTTATTTTATCCCTACAGTTATAATAAAAGAAATGAACCCTGAACTGCACTAATTTCTTCCAAGAAACTGGTACATTAATTTGTGGCCCAAGAGCTAAAATATTAAATAGCTCATTTGCAGGGAGTATAGCATTTTGTTTACCAGCAATTTGGCAGATAGATAGGGTTTTCCAACCTAGGAATAAACATCCCTATATGCAGAAGGGGCTGATTTTTGTCAGGATGTAAAAAGCAGACCTAATCACGAATAAGACTAGTAGCCTATAGTGGTCATTTTACCCATAGTGGTCATTTCACATAGACTTAAATTTAAAAAAAAAAATGCTTAAAGACAAAGATATGTCATGCTTCAATCTAAAGATAGCTAAAATTGTACGGAAAATGAACTTGCATGTTACTCTTGGTGGTTCAGACAGCAAAATAACCACTGTAAGTGGTGGTGTAGAGCTACTCTATATGCCAAGGGAAATAATCATTCACTTTGTCATTTGAAAGTACATTTCCTGAGATCAATGATCTAAAAATATATTTCACAGCCTAGGTGAGTGCTATAGGTGAAACTTAATTTAACCTTTTGTTTTTTGAGACAGGGTCTCACTCTCTCACCCAGGCTGGAGTGCAGTGGTACAACCATGGCTCACTGCAGCCTCAACCTACTAGACTCAAGCAATCTTCCACCTCATCCTCCTAAGTAGTTGGGACTACAGTTGTGCACCACCATGCCTGGCTAAATTTTTAATTTTTTTTTTTTTTTTTAATAGAGACAAAGTCTCGTTGTGTCTCCAGGGCTGATCTTGAACTTCTGGTCTCAAGGGATCGTCTCACCTCGGCTTCCCAAAGTGTTGGAATTACAAGGATAAACCACCATGACTGGTCTTATTAAATGCTGTTAGCAACTATATTCTCTTATATACGATTGTGGAATTGACAATACTCTTATTGAACTACTCTACATGTAATGTGTGTGTGTGTTTTTTTTAATGTGTTAAAAAACACAACACAAAATTGTATCATTTTAACCATTTTAAGTTTACAGTTCAGTAATCTTAAGTATATTCACATTGTTGTAAGACAGACCTCCAGACCTTTTTCAGCTTGCAAATCTGAAACGCTATACCCATTGAATAATAATTCCCCATTTTCCCCTCTGCCCAGCCCCTGGTAACCAGCATTCCACTTTTTGTTTTTATGAATTTATTTTAGATGGCTCATATAAGTAGAATCATACAGTATTTGTCTTTTTGTCACTGACATTTCATTTGGCATAATTTCCTCAAGGATCATCCATGTTGTAGCCTGTGACAATATTTTCTTCCTTTTTACAAAAAAGTTATAGCAAACTGTTTAATAACCAAAAAATTTAATTAATCAACAGCAACCAATTCCTTAAGCATTCTGGTTGTTATTATCCTATGCTGTTTAAATGATTTTCCAATTGAATTGAATTATAGTTCCCATAATTCCCACATGTCATGGGAGGAATGTGGTGGGAGGTAATTGAATCATGGGGGCAGTTACCCCCATGCTGTTGTTCTCCTGATAGTGAATGAGTTCTCAAGAGATCTGATGGTTTTAAAAGGGGCTTTTCCCCCTTTTGTTTGGCACTTATCTGTGCTGCCACCATGTGAAGAAGGATGTGTTTGCTTCCCCTTCCACCATGATGGTAAGTTTCATGAGGCCTCCCCAGCCATGTTGAACGGTGAGTCAATTAAACCTCTTTTCTTTATAAATTACCCAGTCTTGGATATGTCCTTATTAGCAGTGTGAGAAGGTACTAATACACATGAAATTTAGAATTGTTTTTTTCTTATTCTGTGAAGAATGTCATTAGTAGTTCGAGAGAAATAGCGTTGAATCTCTAAATTGCTTTGGGCAGTATGACCATTTTAACAATATGATTCTTTCGATCCATGAAGATGGAATATATTTTCATTTGTTTGTGTCGTCTGATTTCTTTTAGCAGCCTTTGTAATTCTCATTGTGGAGATCTTTCGCCTCTATATTTAGCTGTATTTATAGGTATTTTATTCTTTTTGTGGCTGTTGTGAATGGGATTGTGCTCTTCATTTGGCACTCAGGTTGGACGTTGTTGGTGTATTGAAATGCTACTGATTTTTGTACATTGATTTTGTACCCTGAGACTTTGCGGAAGTTGTTAATCAGATCTAGGAACTTTTCAGCAGACAATGGAGTTTTCTAGGTATAAAATCATATCATCTGCAAACAGATAGTTTGACTTTCTGTCCTCCTATTTGGATGCCTTTTATTATTCTCACTTGCCTAATTGCTGTTCTTAGGACTTCCAGTACTCAGCTGAATAGGAATGGTGAAAATAGGTCATCTTGTCTTGTTCTTGTTCTCAAGAGGAATGCATACCATTTTTGCCTGTTCAGAATGGTGTTGGATGTGGGTTTGTCATAGATGGCTCTTATTATTTTGAGGTATGTTCCTTCAATACCTAGTTTGTTGAGTTTTTTTGTTTGTTTGTTTACATGAAGGGATAATGAATTTTATCAAAAGCCTTTTCTGCACCCATTGCAATGGTCGTGTGGTTTTTGTTTTGTCCCTGCTTGTGTGATGAATCACATTTACTGATTTGTATATGTTGAACCAACCTTGCATCCCAGAAAAAAAAAAAAAAAATACTTGATCATGGTAGATTTGCTTTTTGAAATGCTAGATTTGGTTTGCTAGTATTTTGTCGAGAATTTTTACATCTATGTTCATCAAGGATATTAGCCTGAATTTTTATTTTCTTGTGGTGTCTCTGCCAAATTTTGGTATCAGAATGATGCTGGCCTTATAGAATGAGTTAGGAAAGAGTCCATCCTCCTCCTCAACTTTTTCAGAATAGCTTCAGTGGGAGTGGTATCATTTTGGTAGAATTCGACTGAGAATACATATGGTCCTGGGCTTTTTCTGTTGGTAGGCTTTTTATTACTGTTTCAATTTCAAAATTCATTATCGGCCTGTTTAGGCTTTCAATTTTTTCCTGGTCCAGTCTGGGGAGGTTTTATGTTTTCAGGAATTTATTCATTTATTGTGGGTTTTCTATTTTGTGTGCATAGAACTGTTCATAATAGTCTCTGAGGGTATTTTGTATTTTTGGTATTTCTGTGCAGTCAGTGGTAATGTCCCCTTTGTCACTTCTGATTGTGTTTCTTTGGGTCTTCTCTTTTTTCTTTATTAGTCTAGCTAGCAGTCTATCAATCTTATTTATTCTCTCTAAAAACAAAAAACCTGAATTTGTTGATCTTCTGTATTTTTTGTGTGTCTCACTTTTCTTCAGTACAGCTCAGATTTTATTTCTTATCCTCTGCTAGTCTTGGGGTTAGTTTGCTCTTGTTTTGCTAGTTCCTGAAGGTGTGATATTAGGTTGTTAATTTAAAATCTTTATAACATTTTGATGTGGTCATTTAGTGTTATAAACTTTCCTGTTAATACTATTTTAGCTGTGTCCTAGAGATTCTGATATATTTTGTATTTGTTCTCATTAGTTTCAAAGAATTTCTTGATTTCTGACTTAATTTCATTGTTTACCCAGAAGTCATTCAGAAGTAACTTATTTAATTTCCCGGTAATTGTATGGTTTTGGGAGATCTTCTCAGCATTGATTTCTATTTTTATTGTGCTGTGGTCCAAGGGTGTTGTTGGTATGATTTCATTTTTCTTATTTTTTGAGATGGAGTTTCGCTCTTGTCACCCAGGCTAGAGTGCAATGGCGTGATCTTGGTTAACTGCAACCTCCGCCTCTCAGGTTCAAGTGATTCTCATGCCTCAGTCTCCCAAGCAGCTGGGATTACAGGTGCCCACCACCACACCTGGTTAATTTTTGTATTATTATTATTTTTTAGTAGAGACAGCATTTCACGATGTTGTCCAGGCTGGTCTCGAACTCCTGACCTCAGGTGATCCACCCACCATGGCCTCCCAAAGTGATGGGATTACAGGCATGAGCTACTGCACTGGGTCATTGTTTTTCTTTAATTTGCTGAGAATTGTTTTATGGCTGATCGTGTGGTCAGTTTTAGAGTATGTGCCATATACAGATGAGAAGAATGTATATATTTTTGTTTTTCAGTAGGAAGTTCGCTAGATATCTGTCAGGTCCATTAGGTTGAGTATCAAGTTCAGATCCTGAATATCTCTGTTAGTTTTCTGCCTCACTGATCTGTCTAATATTGTTAGTGGGATGTTGAAGGTTCCCACTATTATTGTGTGGCTATCTAAGTCTCCTTGTAGGTCTCTAAGCAGTTTTATGAATCTGTGTGTTTTAGTGTTGGGTGCTTACATATTTAGAATAGTTAAGTCTTCTTGTTGAATTGAACCCCTTAGCATTATGTAAAGCCTTACTTTGTCTTTTTGGTTGTTGGTTTAAAGCCTCTTTTGTCTGAATTTAAAATAGCAATCCCTACTTTTATTACTTTCCATTTCCTTGGTAGATTTTTCTTCATCCCTTTACTTTGAGCCTGTGGGTGTCATTCCATGTGAGACTGGTCTCCTGAAGACAGCATATAGTTGTGTCTTGCATCTTTATGCAATTTGCCACAGTATGTCTTTTAATTGGGGCATTTAGTCAGTTTACATTCAAAGTTAATATTGTTAAATGTGAATTTGATCCTGTTATCATGTTAGCTGATTATTATGCAGACTTGATTGTGTAGTTGCTTTATAATGTCAACGGTCTATGACAAGTGCTTTTTTGTGTTGGCTGGTAATAGCATTTCATTTCCATATTTAGTATTACCTTAAGAACCTCTTGTAAGGCAGGTCCGATAGTAACAAAACCCCTTAGTATGAATATTTAGTTCTCTGAAGGGGATCTTATTTCTCCTTCACTTATGAAGCATAGTTTTATTGAATTTCTTTTTTTTAAGAATGCTAAAGAAAGGCTCCCAATTTATTCTGGCCTGTAGGTTTTCTGTGGAAAGGTCTTCAGTTAACCTGATGAGGTTCCCTTTGTAGGTGACCTGCTCCTTCTCTCTTGCTGCTTTTCATATTTTTACTTCCATGTAAACCTTGGAGAATCAGATGACTATGTGATTTGGGGATGGTCACCTTATATAATATCTTGCAGGGGTTCTCTGCATTACCTGAGTTTAAATGCTGGCCTTTGTAGACAGGTTGGAGGAATTATTATCGATGATATCCTCAAATATGTTTCCAAATGGCTCTCTCATTTATTATCTCTGTATTTCAGGGCTTCCAATGAGTCATGGATTTGATATCTGTGCCAATCCCATATTGCACAGAGGTTTTGTTCTTTCTTTTCTTAAAAAAATTATGGGTACAAAGTAGGTCCATATGTTTATGGGGTATATGAGATGTTTCAAGAAAAGTATACAATGTGAAATAAACAAATCATGGAGAATGGGGTATTAATCTTCTCAAGCATTTATCCTTTGAGTTACAAACAGTTGAATTACACTGCTTATTTCAAAATGCACAATTAAGTGATCATGGACTGTAGTCACTCAATTGTGCCATGAAATTGCAGGTTATATTCATTCTTTCTATTTTTGCTGTACTCATTAACCACCCCTGTCTTCCCCCGTCCTCAGCTACCCACTAACCTTCTTAGCATCTGGTAACCATCTGGCTACTCTCTGTGTTTATGAATTCAATTGTTGTGATATTTAGATCCCACAAACAAGTGAGAACATGTGATGTTTGTCTATCTGTGCCTGAATTATTTCATTTAACATAATGATCTCCAGTTCCATCCATGTTTTTGTAAATGACTGGATTTCATTATTTTTGATGACTTAATAGTACTCCATTGTGTAGATGTACCACATTTTCTTTATCCATTCATCTGTTGATGGACACTTAGATTGCTTCCAAATCTTAGCTATTGTAAATTGTGCTGCAACAAATATAGGAGCAAAGGTATCTCTTTGAAATACTGATTTCCTTTCTTTGGGGTATATACCCAGTAGTGGAATTGCTGCATCATATGGTAGCTCAATTTTTAGATTTCTTAGGGACCTCTAAACTGATCTTCATAGCGGTTCTACAATTTACACTCCCACCAACGGTGTATGAATGCCCCTTTATCTCCACATTCTCACTAGCATTAGTTATTATCTGTCTTTTGGATAAAAACCATTTTAACTGGGATGAGATGATATCTCATTGTAGTTTTGATTTGCATTTCTCTGATGATCAAAGATGTTGAGCACTTTTTTTATATGCCTGTTAGTCATTTGTGTCTTCTTTTAAGAGATATCTATTCAAATCTTTTGACTATCTTTTGATCAGATTATTAGATCTTTTTCCTATAGAGTTGCTTGAGCTCCTTATATATTCTGGTTATCAATCTCTTGTCAGAAGGGTAGAGATATGGTTTGTCTGTGTCCCCACTCAAATCTCATCTTGAATTGTAGTATGCATAATCCCCACATACTGTGGGAGGGACCCCATAGTATGTGGGGAGGTAATTTAATCATGGAGACGGTTTCCCCCATGCTATTCTTGTGAGAGTGAGTAAGTTCTCACAAGATCTGATGGTTTTATAAGGGGCTTCCCCCTTCGCTCGGTTCTCACTTCTTCTCCTGCCACCATGTCAAGAAGGATGTTTATGCTTTTCCTTCCACCATAATTGTAAATTTCCTGACACCTCCCCAGCCATGCTGAACTGTGAGTCAATTAAACCTCTTTTAAAAATATATATAAATTACCCAGTCTTGGGTATATCTTTATTAGCAGCATGAGAACAAACTAACACAGGTAGTTTGCAAATCCATTCTGTGGGTTGTGTCTTTACTTTGTTGATTGTATTATCACTTGTCATGCAGAAGCTTTTTAAGTTGATATGATACTATTTGTTCATGTTTGCTTTGGTTGCCTGTGCTTGTGGAGTATTACTCAAGAAATTTTGGCCCAGACCAATGTCCTGGAGATTTTCCCCAAAGTTTTCTTTTAGTAGTTATAGAACTTCAGTTGTTAGATTTAAGTCTTTAATCCATTTTAATTAGTTTTTCTGTATATGGTGAGAGATAGGGGTCCAGTTTCATTCTTCTGCATATGGATATCTAGTTTTTCCAGTATCATATATTGAAGAGATTGCCTTTTTCCCAGTGTATGTTCTTGGAGCCTTTGTCAAAAATGAGTTCACTGTAGGTGTGTGGATTTGTTTCTGGGTTCTCTATTCTGTTCCAGTGTTCTATGTGTCTTTTTCTAGGCCAGTACCATGCTATTTTGGTTACTATGGCTCTGTAGTATAATTCAAAGTCAGCTAATGTGATTCCTGAAGTTTTGTTCATTTTGCTTAGCCTAGCTTTGCTATTCTGGGTCTTTTGTTGTTCCATATACATTTTAGGATTGATTTTTCTATTTCTGTGAAGAATGTCATTGGTATTTTGATAGGAATTACACTGAATCTGTAGATTGCTGTTAGAAGTATGGACATTTTAACAATATTAATTCTTCCAATCTATGAACATGGAATTTTTTTTTTTTTTTTTTTTGAGACAGAGTCTCACTCTGTCACCCAGACTAAAGTGCAGTGGTGCAATCTCGGCTCACTGCAACCTCTCCTTCCCAGCCTCCAGTGATCCTCCCACCTCACCCTCCTGAGTAACTGGGGACTACAGGTGTGAGCCACCACGCCTAGAAGATTTTTGCATATTTGCAGAGACAGGGTTTTACCATGTAGACCATGCTCGTCTTGACCTCCTGAACTCAAGCAGTCTGCTCACCTTGGCACCCTAAGGTGCTGCGATTACAGGTGTGAGCTGCCGTGCCTAACCTATTTTTGCATTTTTTGATGTCCTCTTCAATTTGTTTCTTCAGTGTTTTATAGTTTTCTTTATAGAGATCTTTTACTTCCTCTGTTAATTCCTAGGTATTTCATTTTATGTGTGGCTGTTGTAAATGGGATTGCTTTAAAATTTTTTTTTCACATTGTTCACTGTTAGCAGAAAAAGCGCTACTGATTTTTGTATGTCGATTTTGTATCCAGCAACTTTACTAAATTTTTAAATAAGTACTAACACTTTTCTTGTGGAGTCTTTAGGCTTTTTCAAATATAAGATCATATCATTTCAAACCAGGATAATTTGACTTTTTCCTTTTCAATTTGGATGCCTTTTATATCTCTTTATTGTTTGATTGCTCTCTCTAGGACTTCCAGTACTATGTTGAGTAATGTCAGTGATGACATTGTGCAACCTGGTTGTGTTCCAGATCTTAGAGGAAAGGCTTGCAGTTTTTCCCCATTCAGTATGGCACTAGCTATGTGTCTGTAATATATGGCTTTTATTATGTTGAGGTATTATTTTCTATCCCCAATTTTTTGAGGATTTTTCTTTTATCATGAAGGGATGTTGAATTTTACCAAGTGCATTTTCAGTATCAATTGAAATGATTGTATGATTTTTATCATTCCTTCTGTTGATATGATTTGTCACATTGATTGGTGTTTGTTGAACCATTCTTGCATCACAGGGATAAATCCCACTTGGTCATGATGAATGACGTTTTCAATGTATTGTTGAATTTGGTTTGATAGTGTATTGTTGAGGATTTTTGCTTCAATATTAATCAGAGAAACTGGCTTGTAGTTCCCTTCATTTGGTGTCTTTTTCTTGTTTTACTATCAGGGTAATACTGTCCTTATAGAATGAGTTTGAAAATTTTTCCTCCTTCTCTATTTTTCAGAAAATTTTAAGTAGGATTGATATTAGTTGTTCTTTAAGTGTTTGGTAGAATTCAGCAGTGAAGCCATCAAGTCCTGGGCTTCCCTTTACTGGGAGACATTTTATTATGGCCTTGATTCTCTTACTTGTTATTGGTCTGTTTGGGTTTTGGATTTCTTCTGGTTCAATCTTGGTAGGTGGTATGTATGTAGGAATTTGTCCATTTCTTCTAGATCTTCCAATCTGTTAGTGTTTACTTGCTAATAGTAGCCACTAATGATCCTTTAAATTTCTGCAGAATCAGTTGTAATGTCTTTTCATTTCTGATTTTTTGATTTAATTTGGATCTTCTCTCTTTTTTTCTTAGTCTGGCTAATGGTTTGTCAATTGTGTTCAACTTTTCAAAAAACAACTTCTTGTTTCATTGATTTTTTTTTTTTCATTTAGTTTCATTTATTTCTGCCCTGATCCTTATTATTTCTTCTACTAATTTTGGGTTTGGTTTGTTCTTGCTTTTCTAGTCCTTTAATGAATATCAATAGATTGTTCATTTGAAGTTTTTCCTCTTTTCTTGATGTAGGCACTTAGTGTTATAATCTTCCCTCTGAGTCCTGGTTTCCATGTATCACATTGGTTTTGTATGTTGTGTTTTTAGTCCCATTTGTTTGAAGAAATTTTTCAATTACCATCTTAATTTCTTCATTGATCCACTAGTCATTCAGGAGCACATTGTTTAATTTTCATATATTTGTATAGTTTCCAAAATTTGTTTTGTAATTAATTTCTAGTTTTATTTCATTTTGGTAAGAGAAGATGCCTGATATTTCTATTGCTTTGAATGTTTTAAGACTTGTTTTGGATCTAACATATGGTCTATCCTTGAAAATGATCCACAGGCTGAGAAAAAGTACGTGTATTCTGTCCCTTGGATGAAATGTTCTGTAGGTTGGGCATGGTGGCTCATGCCTGTAATCACAGCACTATGGAAGGCCAAGGCAGAAGGATTGCTTAAGTACAGGAGTTTGAGGCCAATGCAGGTAACATGGTGAGACCCTGTCTCTCCAAAAAGTATAAAAAATGAAATGTTCTGTAAATATATATTAGATCCATTTAGTCTATAGTTCAGTTAAGTCTGATGTTTCTTTGTTGATTTTCTGTCTGGAAGATCTGTCCAATGCTGAAAGTGGGCAATTAAAGTCTCCACAAATTAGTGTATTGAGACCTATCTCTCTCTTTGACTCTTAATATTTCTCTATATATCTGGGGGCTCCAGTGTTGGGTGCATATATATTTAAAATTGTTATATCCTCTTGCTGAATTGACATCTTTATCATTATAGAGTGAAGAGAGTGACATTCCTTGCCTCATCTTATAGTTTTGTCTTGGAATCTATTTTGTGCGAGCATGGTTACTCCTATCTTTTTTTTGTTTTCATTAGCATGGAATGTCTTTTTCCCTTCATTTTTATTCAGTCTAGGTGTGTCTTAATAAGTGAAGTGTGTTTCCTGTAGGCAAGAGATCAATAGGTCTTGTTTTTTCATCCATTCAGCCATTCTATGTCTTTTTTTTTTCTTTTTCTTTTCTTTTCTTTTTTTTTTTTTTGACAGACTCTTGCTATGTCCCCCAGGGTGGAGTGCAGTCACATGACCTTGGCTCACTGCAACCTCTACCTCCTGGGTTCAAGTGATTCTTATGCCTCAGCCTCTCTAGTAGCTGGGACTACGGGTGTGCACCACCCACAACTGGCTAATTTTTGTATTTTTAGTAGAGATGGGGTCTCACTATATAGTCCAGGCTGGTCTCAAACTCCTGAGCTCAAGCGATCCACCCACCTCAGCCTCCCAAAGTGATGGGATTATAGGCACGAAGCACTGTGCCAGGCCCAGTCTTTGTCTTTTGATTGGTAAGTGTAGTCCATTAACATTCAATTTTATTATTAATAAGTAAGGACTTACTCTTGCCATTTTGTTTTTCATTTTCTGGTTGTTTTGTGGTCTTCTCTTCCTCTTTTTTTTACTTCCTGTCTTCCTCTAGCAAAGGTGATTTTCTCTGGTAATATAATTTGGTTTCTTGATGTTTATTTTTTTGTGTATTCATTGTATATTTTTTGGTTTGAGGTTACCATGAAGCTTGCAAATACCATCCTATAAACCACTATTTTAACCTGATGCCAACTTAGCACTATTTGTATAAACAAACAAACAAGCAAAAAGAAAACTAATAAAGATTCTATGCCTTAACTTTGTCCCCTCTTTTTAACTTTCTGTTTTTTTTATTTATATCTTATTGTATTGACTATGTCTTAAAAAGTTGTAGTGATTATGTTTGATTGGTTCATCATGTAGTGTGTCTACATAGGATAAGAGTAGTTTACACACTACAGTTAGAGTGTTGTAATATTCTGTGTTTTTCTGTGTACTTACTATTACTAGTGAGTTTGTACCTTCAAGTGATTATTTATTGCTCATTCCTTTCCTTTTCTTTCTGATTAGAATTCCCTTTACCTTTCTTGTAGGGCAGTTATGGTATTGATGAAATCCCTCAGCTTTGGTTTACCTGGGAAAGTGTTTATTTCTCCTTCATGTTCGAAGGATATTTTCACTGGATATACTATTCTATGGTAAGATGGTTTTTCTTCAGTGCTTTAAATATGTCATTCAATTCTCTCCTGGCCTATAAGGTTTCCACTGAATAGTCTGCTGCCAGATGTATTGGAGTCCCATTGTATGTTATTTGTTTCTTTTCTCTTTCTGCTTTTAATCTATATTCTTGATGTTTGGGAGTTGGATTATTAAATACCTTGAGGTAGTCGTCTTTCAGTTAAATATGCTTGTTATTCTATAATCTTCTTGTACTTGGAAATTCGTATCTTTCTCTAAGTTTGGGAAGTTCTCTGTTATTATCATTTTTAGTAAAATTTCTCTCCTATCTCTTTCTCTACCTCCACTTTAAGGCCAGTAACTCTTAGATATGTTTTTATGAGGCGATTTTCTAGACCTGTAGGCAGGCTTCATTTTTTAAAAAACTCTTTTTTTCTATAGTCTCCTCTGACCATGTATTTTATTTATTTATTTTATTTTAGTTCTGGGGTACATGTGCAAGATGTGCAAGTTTGTTACATAGGCAAATGTGTGCCATGGTGATTTGCGACACCTATCAAGCCATCACTTATATATGAAGCCCAACATGCATTAGCTATTTTTCCACATGCTCTTCCGCCACTTGTCCCCCACAACAGACCCCAGTGTATGTTGTTCCCCTCTGTGTCCATGTGTTCTCATTATTCAACTCCCAGTTATAAGTGAGTTGTAAGTGTTATTGCCTAGGTTTTCTTCTAGGGTTTTTATAATTTTGAATTTTACATCTAAGTCTAGATGTGTTGGCTATTCGAGTTCTTTATTGATTCCATATGTATTTTAAAATAGTTTTTTTTTTTTCTAATTCTGTGAAGAATGTCAGCGGTAGTTTAATGGGAATAGCATTCAATCTGCAAATTACTTTGGGCAGTATGGCCATTTTAATGATACTGATTCTTCCTATCCATGAGCATTGAATGTTATTCTATTTGTTTGTGTCCTTTCTGATTTCCTTGAGCAGTGGACTGTAGTTCCCCTTGAAGAGGTCCTTCACTTCTTGTATTTTATTTTCTTTGTAACAATTGCGAATGGGGGTCCATTCATGATTTGTCTCTTTGCTTGTCTGTTGTTGATGTATAGGAATGCTTGTGATTTTTGCACATTGATTTTGTATCCTGAGACTTTGCTGAAGTTGCTTATTAGCTAAAGAAGCTTTTGGGCTGAGATGATGGGGTTTTCTAGATACAGGATCATGTCATCTGCAAACAAAGATGATTTGACTTCCTCTTTTTCTATTTGAATACTCTTTTTTTCTTTCTCTTGCCTGATGGCCCTGGCCAGAAGTTCCAATACTATGTTGAATAGGAGTGGTGAGAAAAGGCATCCTTGTCTTGTGCCAGTTTTCAAGGAGAATGCTTCCAGCTTTTGCCCATTCAGTGTGATATTGGCTCTAGGTTTGTTATATATGGCCCTTATGATTTTAAGGTATGTTCCTTCAATACCTAGTTTATTGCAATTTTATTTATTTATTTATTTATTTATTTATTTAGAGATGGAGTTTTGCTCTTGTTGCCCAGGCTGGAGTGCAGTGGTGCGATCTCAGCTCACCGCAACCTCCTCCTCCCGGGTTCAAGCGATTCTCCTGTCTCAGCCTCCGGAGTAGCTGGGATTACAGGCATGTGCCACCACGCCCAGCTAATCTTCGTATTTTTAGTAGAGATGGTGTTTCTCCATGCTGGTCAAGCTGGTCTGGAACTCCCGACAACAGGTGATCTGCCCGCATCAGCCTCTCAAAGTGCTGGCATGAGCCACCACGCCCGGACGATAGTTTTTAATATAAAGAGATGTTGAATTTTACCGAAAGCCTTTTCTGCATCTATGGAGATAATCATGTGGTTTTTGTCTTTTGTTCTATTTATGTGATGAATCACATGTATTGATTTGAGTATATTGAACCAACCCTGGATCCCCAGGTTGAAGCCGAGTTGACTGTGGCGGATAAGCTTTTTGATGTGCTGCTAGCTTCAGTTTGCCAGTATTTTATTGAGGATTTTTGCATTGATATTCACAGGGATATTGGCCTGAACCTTCCTTTTTTTTTTTTTTTTTTTTTTTTTTTGTAGTATCTCTGCCAGGTTTTGGTGTCAGGATGATGTTGGCCTCATGAAATGAATTAGAGAGGAGTCACCACTTTTCAATTGTTTGGAATAGTTTCAGAATAAATGGTACCAGTTCCTCTTTGTACCTCTGGTAGAATTCAGCTGTAAATCCATCTGGTCCTGGTCTTTTCTTTTTTTGGTTGGTAGGCTATTTATTACCACCTCAATTTCACAGCTTATTATTGGTTTATTCAGGGATTCAACTTTTTCCTGGTTCAGTCTGGGAGGGTGTATGTGTCCAGGAATTTATTCATGTCTTCTAGATTTTCTAGTTTATTTGTGTAGAAGTGTTTATAGTATTCTCTGATGGTTGTTCATATTTCTGTCGGGTTGGTGGTGATATCTCCTTTATCATTTTTTATTGTGTCTATTTTATTCTTCTCTCTTTTCTTTTTTATTAGTCTATCTAGTGTTTCCATTTATTTGTGTCTTGTTTTATTTCTCTTAGCAATGTTTTGCAGTTTTCAGTGTACATGTCTTTTGTAGTTTTCAGCGTACTTAAACTTTGGATCGGTTTATTCCTAAGTAATTTATTATTTTTGACGGTACTGTAAATGAAATTCTTTCCTTAATTTCTTTTTTGTATTGTTTAATGTTAGTGTATGGAAATACAACTATTTTTTGTTGTGTTGATTTTGTATCCTGAGACTGCTGAATTCAGTTATTAGTTTTAACAGTTTTTCTGTGGAATTGTTAGTTTATTTTTCACATAATGTCATGTCTTCTACAAACAGTAGCTATAATGATTTTGAAGCACCCGATTGTCAGGGAACTTGAAACCACTGTGATGGCTGCACAGCTTTATCTTGATTGTTTAATTGTGATTTTTTGGGGGTTGTTATATCCAGGAAAAGAAGTACATTGAGCTTTGATATCAATGAGTCAGAAGATCTAAAAGACTGTATCCAAATATAAACGAAGCATCATTTCTACTTACTTGTCCTAGTTACTGACATTTCTATTTACTGAAGCTTTTGCATCAATATATAGAAGTGAAAGTTGAAGATATGTATCCCTAAAAGATTACTTTATGCAGCACTCTAGACAGATAAGCATTGGTTAGTATGAAGGGAAATGTCATCACTAGCTTAGAAAGGTATTTCTTTCAATACTTTTTAAATTAGAATTATAATCAACCAAGAGCAATATCATCTCATATTAAAAAAATATGTTCATAGATGCCATTCTTTTTATTCCTCAAAATAATGCCACAGAGATTGCTATGGTTTGTTTTGTTTCAGTTAATTTAAAATATATATTTAAATTTGTAAGTATTTATTTAAGATTATTTTATATTTCGAGGCTTTCCTATGTATAAAATAATTAAAAATGTTTCTAGTTTGTGAATCTTTATGAAACTTACCAGTAGGAATTTCAGAGGCACTGATTTTATCTAAGTCTTAGGAAACCGTTACAATATATCTAGAAAACAATTTACTGACTATAAAGGTAAACACGTAAAAAGATTTTCACATTATAAACCAACTATCAATTGAATCTCACAAGTACCCAACAAAGAAAACACCTGCATGAGAAGCACAGCAGAGAAAGAGGCAGTAAGTGCTAGGCTCTGGGGATTTTCTTACAGTAAAACAATCACTGGCTCCTTCAAGGCAGAAACAGGATATTATTTCTTGTAGGTCCTATTGTTTTGTTCTTTAGAAATACAGTTATATTTGCAGTTTATTTATAAATTGATTTAAAATATCTCCACATTTCTTAACTGGCACATTTTGAATACCTATTGGTTTTTCACGTTTACTAAAATTGTTGCTTGTTTATTTTCTGGCTTATTGATTGCTTGTAAAACATTCCGTTATTCAAACATTTAAACTCCTAGCTTATTTTGAACAATAAAAATAAGGTAATATTCACTCAATTATAGGATTTGAATTCAAAATGACCATTTTAAACTCTGAGTTTTTCACAAACTACTTATGAGATCTTGGATAAGAGACATAACCTCACTAGTTTTGTGTTTTTTTTTTTTAATTTTTTATTTTATTTTTATTTTTATTTTTAGATGGAGTCTCACTCTGTTGCCCAGGCTGGAGTGCAGTGGCACGATCTCAGCTCACCACAATCTCCCCATCCCAGGTTCAAGTGATTCTCCTGCCTCAGCCTCCTGAGTAGCTGGGATTACAGGTGCATGCCACCACGCCTGGCTAATTTTTGTATTTTAGTAGAGACGAGGTTTCTTTTTTTTTTTTTTAATTATTATTATACTTTCAGTTCTAGGGTACATGTGCATAACGTGCAGGTTTGTTACATATGTATACTTGTGCCATGTTGCTGTGCTGCACCCATCAACTCGTCAGCACCCATCAACTCGTCATTTACATCAGGTATAACTCCCAATGCAATCCCTCCCCCCTCCCCCCTCCCCATGATAGGCCCCGGTGTGTGATGTTCCCCTTCCCGAGTCCAGGTGATCTCATTGTTCAGTTCCCACCTATGAGTGAGAACATGTGGTGTTTGGTTTTCTGTTCTTGTGATAGTTTGCTAAGAATGATGGTTTCCAGCTGCATCCATGTCCCTACAAAGGACACAAACTCATCCTTTTTTATGGCTGCATAGTATTCCATTGTGTTTTTATCTGAAAAGTAGGGCTGCTGTGATTAGTAAATGTACATGGCCTGGGATACAATTGCTAAATATTTATTAGGTGTTATTTTATGCCATAAATACCTTAGAAATCCCAAGATAGAATAATTGAATTTGAATATGAGAAGTTCCTTACGTCTTACCTGTCCCAGTCCTTCGGTTAACTTGTGAGAAAACAGTGAATTATTGGTGATGACAAAATTCATTAGTGGCAAAATTGAGGTTTGAACCTACAGTTCTTAACCGATGCTCCAATTTTCATGCACATTTCTTAATTCTAGCTCTTAAAGACAATTTTTCTTGGTTAAAACAAGAAAACAAGCAGTTAAAAGCAGTTGCTGACTACTCAGGGCAATTTATATTTGCAATATTACTTTCATGAATAAATAATCCAGTAAATAAATATTATAGTAACTGTCGGATGTTAGATATGGAACAGGATAAAGTGGCCAGATGGTTCGTTTCAATGTAAAAATATTTTTTCTTTCCTATTTCCAGACATTTCAAAATCTGAAATAAAGCATTTTTTTTCTTTGATTTAGGAGGCAAAAAACTAGCACAGCAAAAGTGCAACTGTTGAGGCTAGGAAGAGTTGGATTGGGATAGGGTTGAAATTACTACTGGGAAGATTTTATATTGTAAAAAAGAGGGCCTGATATTCTATGAAGAAAGAAGATTCAAACAGAATAAAATGAAAACGTTTCAGATTGTTTCGAAAAGTGATCGTGTCTGTATTGTTATGACAAGAATATGTTTGCTATATTGACTACAACTTCAAAGTACTGATATATACATACATATATCACCTAGATACGTATGTATGTATATGCATATATGCCACTTTGTGTCATTCATAATAGATTGGTTGGTTCAGTATAATTCTTAAACTAGATTTTCTTCACAGTACTGGGTATGTTATATACATGCTGAGGTTTTTACTTTCAGTTATGCTATGTGGTATGTACTATCTACACTTTTTCAGTAGAAGAAGTTGAGGCTCAAAGTAGTTATGCTGTTAATTGAAATAACAGAAAAATAGTTTTTTTTTTCTATTTTTCTTTAAAAAGATTAGAAGAGAAGTTTGTGAGGTTAGTGTGCATCATTTAGACCACAGAATAGTCCAGCAGGAACACTCACTCTTACAGATGGGGTTATGGATTAGAGCAGAGCTAGGACTAATGTTGAGCCAGTAAGAACCAATTCAGCTAAAATGATTGCTAACATTTGGAAATACTTCTGTAGTACTTGGTAATCTGCTGCTTCCATGAACTTCCAGGGAGATCCCTCACCTGCCTTGTAACAGCAGCCTGGCTGATACCTTGTAACCTGAAAATTCCTATATTTCCTCACAAAGAAGAAGTTTACTTCTTCCCTGAAGAAGGGGGGACTGACTGCCTCCTGTTTTCTGATTTCACTGGCCAAACCCCGTTGGAAACTAGAGAGCAAAAGAGTCTAGGATGTATGGTCTGTAGAGGTTAGCCTCCTCAGGCATGGAACCAGATAGGAAAGAGGTGAAAATGGATCTAGTGGGGCAAACAAAGTATAACCAGCAAACCAGTAGAATGAAAGATCACTGCAGAAATTAATATGACCTCTAAAGCAATAAATAAATCTGCAATTCTGGCACAGCTGTGTTTATGACCTGATGTTCATGTCTGCTAGAGGAACCCTGAATTAAGAGAAGGAAGGCAGAAGCTTTTTGTTTGGACTCTTTCAAAGGCTATTAGGTTATGCTGCTGTCACCTTTTCTGATCTGGGGATTTCTGTCATAATCCTCTGGAGTTGGTGTAGGTGCAAGGTCCTGAATTTGCCTAACCCTCCCCAAATCTTGACAAATTTCAACTCTTTCTTCACATTTACTAAGAGTCACATTGTTAAAGTAGGACTATCTGCTTGAGAGATTAATTTATTATAATAGTCCTTGGAGTTAGACTATAGGGTAATTGGCTTTCCAGAACTCTGGAATGATGAAGCATAGGTATTTTTAGACTTGTTTAGGAAAACCTTGCTCTCTCTTTCTGGGTATAATAATGTGAGCTTGCTCTTGTTCAGTTCTTTTCAGGAACCAAAAAAGTCTAGTATTCGTAAACCTCTTTTGGACAAAACATATTGATTGCTATGTTAAGAGTTCTAGGAGAGGCCAGGTACGGTGGCTCACGCCTGTAATCCCAGTACTTTGGGAGGCTGAGGCGGGTGGATCAGGAGGTCAGGAGATCGAGACCATCCTGTCTAACACGGTGAAAGCCCGTCTCTACTAAAAATACAAAAATTAGCCAGGCGTGGTGGAGGGCACCTGTAGTCCCAGCTACTCGGGAGGCTGAGGCAGGAGAATGACGTGAACCCAGGAGGCAGAACTTGCAGTGAGCCGAGATCACGCCACTGCACTCCAGCCTAGGTGATAGAGCGAGACTCCATCTCAAAAAAAAAAAAAAAAAAAAAAAGAATTCTAGGAGAATGATATAAAGATATAAACCGTGTTATAAAAGAGCAGTGGTATAAAAGCCTGAGTATAAAAGTGCAGGAATATGAATGTTCTTTCAACTCTGATGAGAATTTACTTGCATGAGTGTCACAGGAAGTTGCAAATCATGGAGGAAACCAGAATTCAGTGAAAATCCATGCAATATGTGGTACCCTTTCATGAACTCTGTTTTGTCACATATTTCCATTACATTCTATACAGTTGGCTATTCAATATGGAAATTATGCTATCTCTATATATTAGTTTGCTTGGGATGCCATAACAAAAAACCACAGACTGAATGGCTTTAACAACAGAAATTTATTTTCTCACAGTTATGGAGAGCAGAAGCTCAAGATCAAGGTATTATCTAGTCTGCTTTCTCCCAAGGGCTCTCTCCTTGCCTTGCAGATTGTTGCATTCTTCTGTTTTCGCACATGGTCATCCCTTTCTTTTTCTTATAAGAACACAACGTATTGGATTATTGACCACCCTAATGACCCAATTTAAAGTAATTACTTCTTTAAGTTTCTGTCTCTAAATGGAGTCACATTCTGAGCTACTGGGGGTAATATGAAGTATAAAAACCATATGATCATTTCAATTGATGCTGAAAAAACATTTAGTAAAATTCAACATCCCTGCATGATAAAACCCTCAAAAACTATGTGTAGAAGGAACATACCTCAAGTCAGTAAAAGCCAAGCATGAGACACCCACAGCTAGTATCATACTGAATGTGGAAAAAATGAAACCTTACCTGCGAGATCTGGAACATGACAAGGATGCCCATTTCCACCACTGTTATCCAACATAGTAGGGGACGTCCTAGCTAGAGTCATCAGATAAGAGAAAGAAATAAAGGGCTTCCAAATTGGAAAGAAATTACTCAAATTATTTTTATTGCAGATGATATAACTTTATACTTAGAAAAAATTTAAAGACTGCACCAAAAAACTATTAGAACTGACAAAGTTGCAGGATACAAAATCAACGTACAAACATTAGTTGCATTTCTATATACGAAGAGTGAACAATCTGAAAAAAATCAAGAAACTAATCCCATTTATGATAGCTACTAATAAAATAAAATACCTAGAAATTAACCAAAGAAGTGAAAGATATTTACAGTAAAAACTGTAAAACAATAATGGAAGAAATTGAAGAAGACAAAAATTAGAAGATGTGCCATGTTCATGGATTAGGATAATCAATATTGTTAAAAAATCCATACTGCCTAAAGCAATCTACAGATTCAATGCAGTCCCTATCAAAATACCAAAGACATTCTTCAAATAATAAAAAAAAAATTCTAAAATTTATATGGAACCACAAAAGCCCCAGAAGAGCTAAAGCTGATGTAAGCAACAAGAACAAAACTGGAGGAATCACATTACCTGACTTCAAAGTATACTACAGAGCTCTAGTAACCAAAACAGCATGGTACAGGCATAAAAACAGACACATAGCCCAGTGGAACAGAATAGAGATCCCAGAACAAAACCTGTATAACTACAGTGAAGTCATTTTTGACAAAGGAGCCAAAAACACACTCTGGGGAAAGGAAAGTCTGTTCAATAAATGGTGCTGGCAAAACTTGATATCCATATGCAGAAGAATGAAACTGGGCCTCTATCTTTCACTATATACGAAAATGAAAAAAAAATTACTAAAGACTTAAATCTAAGACCTTCAACTATGAACTACTAAAAAAAAAAAAAAAACAAACAAACAAACAAAAAAACAACACCTTGGGGAAACTCACTGGGACATTGGACTGAGCAAATATTTCTTTAGTAATACCCAGCAAGCACAGGCAACCAAAAAAAAAAAAAAAAGGACAAATGGGATGACATCAAGTTAAAAAGCTTCTGCACAGCAAAGGAAACAATCGACAAAGCAAAGACACAACTCACAGAATGGGAGAAAATATTTTCAAACTATTCACCTGACAAGGATCTGAAAGACCTTTCTCAAAACATGCAAATAACCAAAAGGAATATGAAAAGGTGCTCAATATCACTGATCATTAGAGCAATGCAAATCTAAACTATAATGAGATATCATCTCGCCCCAGTTAAAATGGCTTTTATTCCAAAAGACAGGCAATAACAAACGCTGACAAAAATGTGGAGAAAAGGAAACCACTGTACACTGTTGGTGGGAATGTAAGTTAGTACAACCACTTTGGAGAAGAATTTGGAGGTTCCTCAAAGAAACTAAAATTTGAGCTACCATATAATCTATAAATTCCACTGCTAGGTAAATACCTCAAAGAAAAGAAATTAGCATATTGAAGAGCTATCTGCACTCCCGTGTTTATTGCAGCACTATTCACAATAGCCAAGATATGGAAGCAACCTAAGTATACATCAACAGATGAATGGATGAATAAAACATGGCACATATACACAGTGGAGTACTATTAAGCCATAAAAAATGAGATTCTGTCATTTGCAACCATATAGATGAAACTGGAGATCATTATGTTAAGTGAAATAAGCCAGGCACAGAAAGACAAACTTCACATGTTCTCACATATTTGCAGGATCTGAAAGTTAAAACAATTGAACTAATGGAGAGAGAGAGTAGAATAATGGCTATCCTAGAAGCCAAGAAGTGTTCTAGGAGAGAAGTCAGGATGGTTAACATGTACAAAAATGTAGTTAAACAGAGTGAATAAGATCTAGCATTTGATAGCACAACAGGGTAACTACAGTCAAAAATAAATTATAGTACATTAAAAATAACTAAAAGGGTATAATCAGATTGCTTGTAAAACAAAGAAAAGTAAAATGCTTGAGGTGATGGATATCCCATTTACCGTGATGTGATTATTAAACATCTTATGCCTGTGTCAATATGTATACACCTCCTATGGACGAACAAACATTAAATGTTAAAAACTTTTTGAAAAGAATGCATGTTGTCTTCCAGATCCATCCATGTTGTCTCAAATGGCAGTAGTTTCTTTTTTGTTGTGTGGGTGATCAATATATATATACACATACATATATATACACACACACACACACATATATATATATATTTTTTATTTTTATTTATTTATTTATTTTTGACGTGGAGTCTCGCTCTGTCTCCCAGGCTGGAGTGCAGTGGTGCGATCTTGGCTCACTGTAACCTCTGACCCCCGGGTTCAAGCAATTCTCCTGTCTCAGCCTCCTGAGTAGCTGGGATTACAGGCACGTGCCATCTCGCCTGGCTAATTTTTGTATTTTTAGTAGTGGTGGGGATTCACCATGTTGGCCAGGCTGGTCTTGAACTCCTGACCTCAAGTCATCTACCTGCCTCGGCCTCTCACAGTGCTGGGATTACAGGCGTGAGCCACTGCGCCCAACCCTGAATAATATTTTATTGTATATATGTACCACAATTTCTTTACCCATTCATCTGTCAGTGGAAAGTTAGGTTGTTTCCCTATCTTAACTATTGTGAATAATGTTGCAGTGAACATGGAGTTGCAGATATCTTTTGGATATATTGATGTTATTTTCTTTGGATATATATATACAGAGTAGGTTTGCTGGATTCATTTTGTCAATTAAATTTTATTTGTCAGTTAAATATGACAAAACGAAAACAAAAAACCAACAAAAAGTCTGAGATCTGGGATGCCTTTCATTGTATTTAAAAGCAAATTAGCTGCCATTTGTTCATGGTGCTCCTTATCTCAATGGTGAGACAAAATAATCTTTTTATTTTAAATTTTACACGAAAACAGTATGGTCACTTCCTTCTCCATTCACCTTGAAGATCTAACGTATTCATGATATGTAAGGATTGGTGCAGGTTTTCTATGTGTGCATGCGTGAGTGTGTGAATGTGTGTGTGTATAGATGTGTATGTGTTTATGAATGTATCTAATGTGTCTAGGAATGTTTATGAATGTGTGTATTTATGAATGTGTGTCTATGTATACATATTTATGAATGTTTGTGTTGGGGATATACATATATATATATTTATTTATTTATGAATATCTATGCATAGCAAAGGCACTAAATAGAGTTTTGGCTTCATTCATGCTTAGGGGCTAGACCCACATACATATATATATAGATGCCTTCAGAATCCATTGTCATAAAGGATTGTCATGTACCCCGTGTAAGACTGTCAAAAGGGATAAATGGAACATTTTCCAAATTCTTCAAAGTTTATTACAAAACTCAACGTCAGTTCTTTCTGGCTTCCTCTCTCTAGACTTCCAAAAGAACATTTTAGGCCTTCCTATCTCTTTGCCAAGAGGCAAGTTCCAAGAGCAGAGAGCAGTAAGAGTTTGAAGAAAAGCTAAACTCTGAGCTACCCTTTGAGTACTAGACACCAAAGTCTTAATTTCTTATATAATTTCTTATATATAGTCTTAATGGGCTAAGACTTACATATAAAATCTGCAAGGATTGTGTCCAGGTTCATTATGCAATAGGATGTCAGCAGCATAGTCTGACAACTGTAGCACAAGATTCGGTAGAAAGAACTATTAGAGAAGACAATATTGGACAAAACCTTTACAGATATTACACACCCTACATTTAATAACACAGTGGATACATTGTGATAAAATATTTTCAGCTATCATTTGCTGTGAAGTAGAAGGAAATATAAGAAGCCATATTTTCTCTTAAGTATCTTATATTTGTGAGTCATATAATACACTGATATTACTCTGATATAGGTAAATATGAAAATAGTTCAGGTACACAAAATACTGAAATAACAGTTCAAGAGTAAAATAGAAGAAATGACACTTGGCAGGGCAGGATTAATTGATAAACGAATCCCAGCAATCAGATATTATGTCAATTCAGAGAAGGAAAGGCTTTTTTTCAGGTGTAGAAATCATATCTAAATGGAGTATTGAGAACAGACAGAACTTGAATTTAGCAAATTGAATGGGTTTATTAATCAGGATTACATTTAGCTACTTGTTAAAGAAAATCCTTCAAAGAGTGGCTGGCACACACAAAAAGTCTACGAATAGGCCGTTCATGGTATTAGGGGGCTTGACATTCTCATCCAGCATGCAAGCTCTTTTGATCTTTCTGATTCACCATATGTGGGATGTGTGTGTATATTTTGAGAGGATGGCCTTATCCAAGGACTTTTGTATAGAACATGTCCCATGGCCACCCCTAGCTGCAAGTGTGTCTGGGAATTCAAGTATTTCTCTTTCTAGCTTGTATAGTGGAGGAACATGAGGGAAAGGGAGTTGGTATAGTTGTTGAGTGAGCCAACATATAGGATCTGCGTTAGAGGTGCAAATCACTCATCCTGGCACATAATCTGTAAGTCTGAACTACGGAGAAAGGAAAGTACAGGGTATGTTGTAGGGGATCCAAACTCACCTTCATTCATTGAAATATCGGAAACACTAAAAGAATATTGAGATAAAAGACTACAAAGATGGTTGGGGTCTCTACTGGGTTGAATGGTGTTCTCCCAAATTCATGTCCATCCAGAACTTCATTGTGACCTTATTTGGATATAGGGTCTTTGAAGAGGTAATCAAGTTAAGATGGGGTCAGCTGGGTGTGGTGGCTCACGCCTGTAATCCCAGCACTTTGGGAGGCTGAAGCAGGCGGATCACGAGGTCAGGAGTTCAAGACCAGCCTGACCAACATAATGAAACCGCGTCTCTACTAAAAATACAAAAAATTATCCAGGTGTAGTGGTGGGCACCTATCATCCCAACCATCCCTCAGGAGGCTGAGGCAGGAGAATCGCTTGAACTTGGGAGGCGGAGGTTGCAGTGTGCCGAGATCACACCATTGCACTCCAGCCTGGGCGACAGTGCGAGACTCTGTCTCAAAAAAAAAAAAAAAAAAAAAAATGGGGTCATACTGGATTAGAGTGGGCCCTAATCATATGACAGGTGCCCTTATAAGAAGAGAGAAATTTGGATACAGAGACATACACCCAGAGGGAAGTTGACAGGAAGACAGACAAGGAGAGAAAATGTCCCTGTGATGATAGAGACAGTGACTCAAGTTATGCAGCTGCAAGGCCAAAATTGCCAAGGATTGCCAGTAACCATTATCGAGGGAGAAACGTGAAAAAAATTCTCCCACAGAGATCTCAGAGAGAGCATAGCCCTACTGACACTTTGATTTTGGATTTTTGGCATCCAGAGCTGTGAAAGAATAAATTTCTGTTGTTTTAAATCACACATTTTATGGTACTTTGTTATGGCAGGCCTAGGAAACTAATTCAAGACCCTATTTTGAAGTTCACAGAATATCAGATTTAAAATTGAGTCATTATGTTGTAGATCAATATCTCAAAAGTTTAATGAAGTGTTCCTCAAGATGTTGAAAACTTCTGAAAACATATTATACAAATAAATTTGGGAAGTACTTCAAATCTGAGCTCTGACTTGGAAATTCACATTGCGTTTTTGGAATACCAAAGGCTATTAGAAGTAGAGAAACTGACTTTACTCGGTTCAACTCTGTATTTTTCAAGTATATTTGATCACAAAATTCTTTTTTGTTTTCATTAAACTCCATGTGGCATGTCCAGAAACATATGTGTTCAGAGGATCTTGTGTGCAGATGCTAATGTGGAGAATAGCAAGTCCCTGTCTGATTGGTATGACCAGTGTTACGTTTAGGAAAAGGAATCGTGCAGAAGTGTGGAAGATAAATTGGGGAGAAGAGCGACTGGAGGCAGACAGAACAAATCTGAGCAGGGAGAGTGGTAATGACAAGTAAAAGATTAATGGTAAAGAGATAACCAAGGAAGAAATCACAAGGTGTGGAGACATTGGCTAGACAACACTGTCCTATTTACAAAGCAAAGAATGTGGTATTCAACAGATCTTTTTACATATGAAATTACTTTTGCCAAGTTTTGGATTAGTGTTTGCTACAGCACTGTAAGAGTGTCACTATTTAATTTTTTATTTATTTTATCTGAATTTATATAAAATATATTTTTTATTGTATTTGAATGTGGTATTTCTGATTGCACATGTTGAAGAATTTAGCCAATGCATTGGCTCCTGGAAAAGCAGATAAAAGACATGAAAAAGAAGAGGATCTGCAATGAAAATGTATTCCTAAATTCCTGAAATCTGATTTCTGACCAATGGCTAGGAAGTTATCAACCTCTAAGGAATCTGCCTCCCCATATCCCATACCTTCCTAACCTCTAAAGTGAGCTGGGACTGCTTGTCTTCTTACCAGTAGGAGAGACCAGTGAGAATTTTTCTCCCCATCACACCTCTTGGATGTGGTTATTACGTACCATGGATCTGCAAGAGAAGAATTTAGGTGAAATCTTCATCAAGAGGCAAGAGAGGAGGAAAATGCCACATAAGGTTGAAAATTTCCAGTTTTCCATTGATAAATGGCATTCATTTCTAAGTCAGGCTTAGTATTAGTAAATCAATGAGAAAGATTTATTTAAAAACCTGCCATAATCTTTCCTATGACATCCCTTACTTAGAACCTGGCTAAAATTAATAATTGAATTTTCTAGGCTTTGATGACAAGTAATTCTCTGGGAATTTTGCTACCACAGCAACTAACAATTCTGTGCCATGGTGCTTATTCCAGGTTGAGTTCTGCAGATTAGTCCTATGCCTACTTGAGGGCAAAACTGAATAAGAAATGGCAATTGCATTTTAAATTGAGATGATATTTAGAAATGGTTTAAGAAATGGTTTTTCAACTTTTATTTTAGGTTTGGGGGTACATGTGAAGATTTGTTACACAGATAAACACATGTCACAGGGGTTTGTTGTACATATTATTACCCAGGGATTAAGCTCAGTACTCAATAGTTACCTTTTCTGTTCCTCTCCCACGTCCTACCCACCTCTCTCAAGTAGACCCCAGCATCTGTTGTTTCCTTCTTTGCTTTCGTAAGTTCTTATCATTTAGCTTTCACTTATAAGTGAGAACATGTGGTATTTGGTTTTCTCTTCCTGCATTAGTTTGTTGAGGATAATGGTTTCCAGCTCCATTCATGTCCCTGCAAAGGACATGATCTTGTTCCTTTTTATGGCTGCATTGTGTTCCATGGTATATATGTACCATATTTTCTTTATCCAGTCTATCTCTGATGGGCATTTAGGTTGATTCCGTGTCTTTGCTATTGTGAACAATGCTGCAATGAACATATGCATGCATGTGGCAGAATGCTTTATATTACTCTGGGTATATACCCAGTAATGGGATTGCTGGGTTGAATGGCAGTAATGCTTTTAGCTCTTTGAGGAATCACCATACTGATTTCCACAATGGTTGAACTAACTTTCACTCCAATCATGTATTAGTCCGTTTTCACACTGCTAATAAAACATACCTCACACTGGGCAATTTACAAAAGAAAGAGGTTTAATGGACTTACAGTTCCACGTGGCTTGGGAGGCCTCATAATCATGGCAGAAGGCAAGGAAGAACAAGTCACGTCTTACATAGATGGCAGCAGGCAGAGAGAGAGAGAGAGAGAGAGAGAGAGCTTGCGCAGGGAATCTCCTGTTTTTAAAACTATCAGATCTCATGAGACCTATTCACTATCATGATAATAGCATGGGAAAGACCCACTCCCATGATTTAATTACCTCCCACTGGGTCCCTTCCACAACATGTGGGGATTCAAGATGAGATTTGGGTGGGGACGCAGCCAAACCATATCACTCCAACAGTGTATAAGAGTTTCCTTTTCTCCACAACCTCACCAGCATCTGTTATTTTTTGCCTTTTTAATAACCACCATTCTGGCTGGTGTGAGATGATGTCTCTTTGTAGCTTGATTTGCATTTCTCTAATGATCAGTGATATTGAGCTTTCTTTCATATGATTTTTGGCCACATGCACGTCTTCATTTGAGAAGTGTCTGTTCATGTTCTTTGCCCACTTTTTAATGGGGTTGTTTTAATCTTGTAAATTTGTTTAAGTTCCTTATAGATACTGGATATTAGACCTTTGTCAGTTGCATACTTTGCAAATGTTTTCTCCCATTCTTTTTATTTTATTTATTTAATTTTTTTTTTGAGACAGAGTCTTGCTCTGTCACCCAGGCTGGAGTGCAGTGGCACAATCTCAGCTCACTGAAACCTCCACCTCCCAGGTTCAAATGATTCTCCTGCCTCAGCCTCCTGAGTATCTGGGATTACAGGTGCCCACCACTACAGCCAGCTAATTTTTGTATTTTTAGTAGATACAGGGTTTTTGTCATGTTGGCCAGGCTAGTCTCAAACTCCTGACCTCAGGTGATTTGGCCGCCTTGGCCTCCAAAAGTGCTGGGATTACAGGTGTGAGCCACCATGCCTGGTCCCACTCTTTTAAGAATCAGTCATTAGGAGGCTTGCTTTTACCTTTTACATGTTTGAAGCATGTTCTAAATAATATTCTATTAATCTGTGATAAAGCATTTATAAATGGCATTGCATAGAATTACTTACAAGTCTCTTGAACTTGATAAAATAGCTTCTAAAATCATCAAAAATTTTAATGTAACATTTTTTAATGTCTTAATTTATAATTTTTGTGGGTACAAAATAGGTATATATATTTATGAGGCACATGAGATATTTTGATGCAGGTATGCAATGTGAAATAAGCACATTATGGAGAATGGGGTGTCTATCCCCTCAAGCATTTATCCTTTGAGTTACAAATAATCTAGACCTTTTAAGTACATTATTTTAAAACGTAGTTATTGACTCTAGTCACCCTGTTTGCTATCAAATAGTAGGTCTTTTTATTCTTTCTATTTTTTTTGTGCCCATTAACCATCTCCACCTCCCCTCAGCCCCCATTACCCTTTGCAGCCTCTGCTAACCATCCTTCTACTCCTCTATGTACATGAGTTCAATTGATTTGATATTTAGATTTCACATATAGTTGAGAACATGTGATGTTTGTCTTTCTGTGCCTGGCTTATTTCACTTAACATAATCATCTCCAGTTCCCTTCATGTGGTTGCAAATGACTGGATCTCATTCTTTTTATGACTGAATAGTATTCCATTTTGTATATTTACCACATTTGCTTCATTTATTCATCTGTTGATGGACACTTAGATTGCCCCAAATCTTAGCTATTGTAAACAGCACTGCAGCAAACATAGTGCAAATATCTCTTTGATATACTAATTTCCTTTCTTTTGCATCTATACCCAGCAGTGGGATTGCTGGATCATTTGGTAGCTCAATTTTTAGACTTTTGAGGAACCTCCAAACTATTCTCCATAGTGGTTGTACTAATTTACATTCCCACCAACAGTGTATGAGGGTTCCCTTTTCTCTACATCCTCACCAGCATTTATTATTGCCTATCTTTTGGATAAAAGCCATTTTAACTGGGGTGAAATGATATCTCGTTGTAATTTTGATTTGCATTCTATGATGATCAATGATGTACAGCACCAGTTCATATACCTGTTTGCCATTTGTATGTCTTCTTTTGAGAAATGTCTATTCAAATCTTTTGCCCATATTTTAATCAGCTTATTATATTTTGTCTTCGAGAGTTGTTTGAGCTCCTTATATATTTAGTTTATTAATCTCTTGTCAGAGGGGTAGTTTGCAAATATTTTCTTCCAATCTGTGGGTTGTCTGTTTACTTTGTTGATTGTATCCTTATCTGAGAAGAAGCCGTTTAACTTGATGTAATCCCATTTGTTCATATTTACTTTGGTGGCCTATTCTTGTAGGGTATTGCTCAAAAAAATTTTGCCCAGACCAATATCCTGGAGATTTTCCCCAATGTTTTCTTGGAGTGGTTACATACCTTCAGTTCTTATATTTAAGTCTTTAATCCATTTTTTTTTTTTTTGTATATGGTGAGAGATGCATTCTTCTGCACATTTATTCCAGTTTTCCCAGCACCATTTATTGAAGAAACTGCCTTTTCCCCAGTGCATGTTCTTGGGATCTTTGTCAAAAATGAGTTCACTGTAGGTGTGTGGATTTGTTTCTGGGTTTTCTATTCTGTCTCATTTGTCTGTCTGTCTGTTTTTAAACTAGAACTATGCTGTTTTGTTTACTATAGCTCTGTAGCATAATTTGAAATCAGATAATGTGATTCCTCTGGTTTTGTTGTTTTTGCTTAGGATAGCTTTTGCTATTTATGGTCTTTTGTAGTTCCATATAAATTTTAGGATTTTTTTTTCTTTTTCTGTGAAGAATGTCATTGGTATTTTGATACGGATTGTATTGAATCTGTAGATTGTTTTGAGTAGTATGGACATTTTAACAATATTTATTCTTCCAATCCAGGAACATGGAACATTTTTCCATTACTTGGTGTCCTCTTCAATATCCTTCATCAGTGTTTTATAATTTTCATTATAGAGATCTTTCACTTCTTTGGTTAATTCCTAGGTACTCAATTTTATATGTAGCTATTGTTAATAGGATTACTGTTTTTTTGCACTGTTCACTGTTGGCATACAGAAATGCTACTAATTTTTGTATGTTAATTTTATATCCTGCAACTTTGTTGAATTTGTTTATCAGTTCTAATAGATTTTTGTGGCATCTTTCATTTTTTCTCAAATGTAAGATAATATAATCTGCAAACAAAAATAATTTGATTTTTTTCTTTCCAATTTGGATGCCCTTTGTATCATTCACTTTTCTTATTGCTGTAGCTAGGACTTCCAGTAATATGTTGAATAACAGTGGTGACAGTGGACATCCTTGTCATGTTCCAGATCTTAGAGGAAAGGCTTTCAGTTTTTCCTCATTCAGTATTATACCAGCTGTGGGTCTGTCATATATGACTCTTATTATATTGAGGTATGTTACTTCTATTCCCAGATATTTTAGGGTTTTTATCATGAAGTGATGTTGAATTTTATGAAATGCTCTTTCAGCATCAATTGAAATCATCATATGGTTTTTACCCTTCATTCTGTTGATATGATGCATCACATTGATTGATTTCCATGTGTTGAACCATCCTTTTATTCCAGGGATAAGTTTCACTTGGTCATGATGGATGATCTTTGTAATGTGCTATTGAATTTGGATTGCTAGAATTTTGTTAAGGATTTTTGCATCAATATGTATGAGAGATACTGGCCAGTAGTTTCCTTTATTTTATATGTGTTTGTCTGGTTTTGGTATTAGGGTAATACTGACCTCATAGAATGAGTTTAGAAGTGTTTACTCCTCCTCTATTTTTTGGAATATTTTGAGTAGGATTGGTATTAGTGTTCTTTAAATGTTTGTTAATGCCTTCAGCAGTGAAGCCATCAGGTCCTGGACTTTTCTTTACTGGGATACTTTTTATTATGGCTTCGATCTTATTATTTGATATTGGTCTGTTTGGGTTTTGAATTTATTCCTGGTTCAATTTTTTGGTAGGTTGTATATATCTGGAAATTAGTCCATTTCTTCTAGATTTTCCAATTTATTGACATATAGTTGCTCATAGTAGCCACTAATGATCCTTTGAATTTCTGCAGTATCAGTTGTACTGTCTCCTTTTTTATTTCTGATTTTATTTATTTGGATCTCCTCTCTTTTTTTCTTAGTCTGGCTAATGGTTTCTCAATTTTGTTTAACTTTTTAAAAAATCTAATCTTGTTTCATTGATATTTTGTATTTTCATTTTAATTTCATTTATTTCTAGTCTGATTTTTATTATTTCTTTTCTTCTACTAATTTTGGGTTAGGTTTGCTCTTGCTTTTCTAGTTCTATAAAAATGCATCATTAGATTGTTTATTTGAAGTTTTTCATCTTTTTTGATGTAGGCACTTAATAGCTATAAACTTTCCGCTTAGTACTGCTTTTACTGTTTTACTTAGGTTTGGTTATGTTGTGTTTTCATTCTCATCTGTTGGAAGAAATTTTTCAATTTCCATCTTAATTTCTTCATTGACCCACTGGTCATTGAGGAGCATGTCATTTAATTTCCATGTATTTGTATAGTTTCCTAAATTCCTCTTGTAATTAATTTCTAGTTTTATTTGTTTGTAGTCAGAGAAGATGCTTCATATGATTTCAGTTTTTCTGAATGTGTTAGGACTTGTTTTGTGATCTAACATATAATCTATCTTTGAGAATGATCCATATACTCAACAAAAGAATGTGTATTTTGTAGCTTTTGGGTGAAATGTTCTGTAAATATCTATGAGAGCCATTTGGTCTATACTTCAGATTATGTCTGATGTTTCTTTGTTGATTCTCTGTCTGGAAGATCTGTCCAATCCTGTAAGTGGGGTGTTTAAGTCTCTGGCTGTCCTTGCATTGGGGACTATCTCTCTTTACCTCTAATAATATTTTCTTTATATATCTGGGTGATCCAGTGTTAGGTTCATATATATTTAAAATTGTTACATTTTCTGGATGAATTGACCTCTTTATCATTATATGGTGATCTCCTTTTACTCTTTTAATAGTTTTTATCTTGAAATCTATTTTCTCTGATGTAAGTATAGTGACTCCTGCTCTTTTCTGTTTTTTGTTGGCATAGTATATCTCTTTCCATCCCTTTATTTTCAGTCTATGTGTATCTTTATAGTGAAGTGCATTTCTTGTGGGCTAGAGATCAATGGGTCTTGTTTTTTATATCCATTCAGCCAGTCTTTGTCTTTTGATATGAGAGTCTAGTCCCTTTACATTCAATGTTATTATTGACAAGTAAAGACTTACTCCTGCCATTTCGTTATTTATGTTCTGGTCTTCTCTTCTTTATTTCCTTCCTTTCTTCCTCTAGTGAAGATCATTTTCTCTGGTAATATTATTTAGTTCCTTGCTTTTTATTTTCTGTGTATCCATTGCATATTTTTTGGTTTGAGGTTACCATGAGGCTTGCAAATACTATTTTATATCCCATTGTTTTGCCCTGATAACAATTTAACACTATTTGTATAAACAAACAAAAAAGCAAAAAATAAAAAAAATTAAAAAAAAATAAAAACTCTATACCTTAACTTAATCTCCCTACTTTTTAACTTTTTGTTGTTTCTATTTATATCTTGTGGTACTGGCTATGCCTTGAAAAGCTGTTGTATCTATTATTTTTGTTTGGTTCATTGTTTAGTCTTTCTACTTAGGGTAAGAGTAGTTTACATAGCACAATTACAGTGTTACAATATTCTCTTTATCTGTGTACTTACTATTACCAGTGAGTTTTGTACCTTCAGGTGATTATTTATTGCTCATTAATATCTTTTTCTTTCTGATTGAAGTACTCCCTTTAGAATGTTCTATAGAATGCGTCTGGCATTGATGGAATCTCTCAGCTTTTGCTTGTTTGGGAAAGTGTTTTTTTTCTCCCTCATGTTTGAAGGATATTTTTTCCAGATAATACTTTTCTATGGTAACAGTTTGGTTTTTTTTTGGGGGGGGGTGTTTTTTTTTTTTTTCCTTCAGCATTTTAAATATGTCATGGTACTCTCTCCTGGTCTGTAAGGTTTCCACTGAAAAGTCTGCTGCTAGACCTATTGGAGCTCCGTTGTATTTTATTTGATTCTGTTCTCTTGCTGCTTTCAGGAACCTTGCTTTATTCTTGACCTTTGGGAGTTTGATTATTAAATGCCTTGAGGTAGTCTACTTTGAGTTAAATCTGCTTGGTGTACTATAACCTTTTTATACTTGAAAATTCATACCTTTCTCTAGGTTTGGGAAGTTCTCTGTCATTATCCCTTTCAATAAACTTTCTACCCCTAACTCTCTCTCTACCTCTTCTTTAAGGCTAATAACTCTTAGATTTGCCCTTTTGAAGCTATTTTATATTTTCTGTAGTTGTGCTTCAGTGTTTTTTATTTTTATTTTTTGACCCCAATGACTGGCTATGTTCAAATAGCCCATCTTTATTCCAGTTCTTTCTTCTGCTTGATCCATTCTACTATTAAGGGACTCTGATACATTCTTCAGTATGTTAGTTGCATTTTCAAGCTCCAGAATTTCTGTTTGATTATTTATAATTATTTCAATGCCTTTGTTACATTTATCTGATAGAGTTCTGAATTCCTTCTTTGGATTATCTTGAATTTTTGTGCATTTCCTCAGCACAGCTATTAAAATTTTAAATTCTTTGTCTGAAAGGTCACACATCTCTGTTTCTTCAGGAATGGTCCCTTGTCCTCATTTAGTTCATTTGGTGAGGTCATATTTTTGTGGATGTTGGTGATGCTACTAGATGTTCTTCAGTGTCTGGGCATCAAAGAGCTAGATATTTATTGTAGTCTATATAGTCTTCACTGTCTCAACTTATTTGTAGCCATCCTTCTTGGGAAGGCTTTTCAGATATTTTAAAGGACTTAGGTGTTGTGATCTAAGATGCTTTTACTTTAGGAGTCATCCCAAGTTCAATAATCCTGTGGTTCTTGCAGACTTGTAGAGGTACTGCCTTGCTGGTTTTGAGCAAGATCTTGGAGAATTCTCTGGATTACCAGGCAGAAACCCTTGTTCTCATCCCTTACTTTCTCCCAAACATAGAGTATCTCCCCCTGTTCTGAGCCACCTAAATCTGGGTGTGGATTGACCCAAGTACCCCTGTGGCGACCACCACTATGATTCTACTGAGTAAGACCTGAAGCCAGCACAGCACTGGGTCTTGCCCCAGGTCTTCTATAACTACTCCCTGACTACTGCCTATGTTCTCTCAAGATCCTGGGGCGTTATAATCATCAGGTGGCAAAGCCAGCCAGACCTGTATTCTTCACTTCAGGGCGGCAAGTTACCCCTAGCCTTGGGTGGGTCCAGAACTGCCATCTGAGCATCAGGGACAAGAGCCAAAAAACTTAGAAGTCTACTCGGTATTCTATTTTGTCGTGGCCGAACTGGCACTCAAACCACAAGACACTTTCCTTCCCACTGTTTCCTTCCCTTTCCAAAGAGAGAGTCACCTCATGCCATCCCCATTGCCACCCCTGGCCAGGAGGAGTAATGCCAGACTGCTTTCAATATACCCTTAAGGCCTAAAGTCTCTTAAGTCAGCTTGTGGTGAATGTTGTGTGGCCTGTGATTCACCCTTCAGGGTAGTGGGCTTTTCTCTGGCCCAGAGAATGTCCTGAAATGCTGTCCAAGAGTCAAGTCTTGGAATCAGGGACCGCAAGAGCCTGCTTGTTGCTCTAACCCTTGTGGCAATATTGGTACCTGACGCCAGCAAGTTTCAGAGGCTCTCCAAAGCCCTCAATTTAGTACCTGAGTATAATTGCTGGTTATTCAGGGCCCAAGAGCACTTCTTTTAGCTGACGATGAATTCTGGCAGGTCTGGGTCTTTTCCTTCAAGGCAGGGTATGTCTAGAAATGCCATCCGGGAGCTAGGGCCTAGTACGGGAGCCTCATGACTCTGACCAGTGCCCTATCCCGCTGTGGTCTGGCTAGTATCCAAGATGCAACATATAGCCCCCACACTTCCTTCTCCTCTTCTTAAGTGGAATGAAGGAGTCTCTTTTGGAGCCTGGAGCTTTGCAGCCTGGGGTTAGGGGAGGGGTGATGCTAGCACTTTCTTGGCTACCTGGGCTGGTGTCGAAGTATGTCCTGTGCCTCCGAGTCCACAGTTTTTGGGCCTAGTTCAGCCCTAGGACTCTCCTAAGAGTTGCAGTCCTGATGGTCTAGAATGCCTTTCAAGTTTGCATAGAAACACGGAGCAGTTTGGCCCTTGGTGGCAAAGTTTTTGGGCATTCAGGGTGGGACACTTGGGTTTGGCAATTCTCCTCTAGCTAGGGCTGGCTTAAATGTTCCCTTTGTAGGCAGGCTTCAGCTGAGTTTGGTCTGGTTTTCCTTGCTGCTCTAACAGAACAGCACTGAGTTTAATGCCTCACAATTGCTGTGTTCACCCTTCCTCAAGTCCAAGATGCTCAGCACCATGCCAAAGCTGCCAGGATGGGGAAGGGTTAGCGTTAAAGATTTAGTACTTTTCCCTATAGCTTCAGTGTCTCTCTCAGCAATATGAAGTTACAAGTGAGTACAATGCGTGCTTACCTGATTTTCGGTTCCTTTGAAGCTGTTTTTCCTGTGTAGATCGTTGTTAACTTGGTGTCCTTGTGTGGGGAGGGGAAATGATCAGTGGAGCTTTCTGCATTTTGCTCCGTCTCCCCTTATAATAAATTATTATGGAAAACGCAGTGCTATTAATCATTCATTAAATGTTAGTCACATTTATCAGTGCTTATTTCCTTTAAAGTGAATAGAAAATTAGATATTTTATATTGAAAAAATATCGACTGAAATATTTTTTCTCCAGATTTCCAACTCTAAACTGAAACAGATTTTTACCTTTAAAAAATTATATTTATTGACATTAACATAGATGAGAAGAATACATTTGCATCTTTATAAGGCATCCAGTCTCTAAAGTAAAGATGAACTCTGTGACACTATAAGACTGTAATTGCATAAGACGGTGCCATTTAATTTAAAATGGAAATATGATGAACAGCTTATATCATATGTCTTGTTGACTAGTCTTTATGGCAAAAAAATAATGGCTTCCAGGTTATAGATTGTCCTTAGGACTTTTAGTCTGTTGAGCTAGAAAGGTTGAGAAAAGGTGAAAGGAAATAACCACCTATCACAAATCAACTTGAACAATATACAGTTACTCCTTAGTCTTTTGATCCATAGCTAGACATGCTTCTACTGATCCATAATACTTTCTGACTGATGATAAACATGTCCAGGTATTGATAAGTCTATTTCTACTATGAAGTTTCTTGTTTCTATATTAATGTAATTCTTAAGTATTTTTAAACACTTTTTTTCTTTTTTGGAAGAGTAGGTGTATGAGGGGCATAATAACCAGAAGTCAGTATCAGCCATCTGTTATATAGTAATAATTTTAATTTTAATGTATTCAGTGATGCCTGGCTTAATGGTTTTTAAATTTAGTTGTCTGTCTCAGGAAGAAGCTTTATTACTATCAGAGATATATCAACATGAGGAAAAAAATGGAGAAGGCGATATTTTGCTTGAGAATGCCTTCACAGGCAAGTGATGTGTGACGATATCTACTGCACACCACTAAAGACCAACTTAAGACCATTAAAGCCAGGAGAGGAAGTCAATGCTGACATAAAAGCTCATGGTCAATTACATGGTGATGCCAGATTTCCTCTGTTTTGGTTCTTCCAAATGTGTTAAACAGTGAGTAATGTTCAAAGCACAGACATGACATGGTGTACATTATGTACTATTAGTCAAAGACAATTAATACAATAAATTGCCTAACTTTCAGAGATTCCATGGACAGTTATTAAAATGCTGAGATTGAACAATAATTTTACAAGCATTTTATTATTAGTAGTCATGATGACCAAAGCAAAAATTAGAATAATATAGTTTCGAGTAGATGTAAATAAAATTGAGTAATTTAGGTGATGCTACGCTATGGTAAGCCTTAAAAATGGGATGGAGAAATCTAGAAATGGTGCAGCAAACAAAAGGAAGATATTTAATTTGTTAAGATGAAAACATTATATTAAGATTAATCCAAGATAATTTTATCTTTAGTTACTAATAATTAAGTAAGTTATTGAAATTACATAATAGATTAAGAACATTTTGTACTGTCAACTAGGTTTACTTAATAAAGAATAGAAGCAACCTTCTAGTCACAACACAATGACCGGTGGTTGACAGACTGATGAGCTAAACGAGCATTCAATCAAATAATAGCTTTGAGCACAAGAAAATTAAAAAGTAATTAATCATTCAGAAGGGGCAGGTCATCAAAATAGAAAATAATACAATATAAATCATCCTTAAAATTATCTAGTTTCTCTTCTAGTTTCAACCACCATATGATTCTTTGGGTCTCAAGAATAGTTTTTCTCAATTCTTTGGGTCTTATGGTCCCACTATGAAAAATAAAAGAATTAGACATCGTTATTTCTGAAGTTTTACTTTGTGACTTTATTAGTGTATTTCGTCAATCCTAAGAGTCACACCTTTCACATGTTAACTTCTCTGAAACCAGGATGTGTCTATCTTAAAATCACCATTGTCTAGATAGCAGTGGTATTGTACTTGTCATTGCCTGCCCATGTGCACTCTTTGTCATAGCTTTAAATATCATTTCAGTTGAGTTATGTTGCTAAACTTGCTGAGTTTTATTGACTTACAATAATATAAGCAACTACAGTATCATTTGACTTGAAAAAAAGAATTATTTGTGCATGAAAATACAGCAGTAAGAGAAAAATTTGATGCTATCAAATCAAATATTTATCACTGGAAGAGTGAACATGATTTCATAATTTTCAGCAAAGAATTGAAGAAATTCTTTACAGGACCTTAGGTAGATTCCCTTTGCAAATTACTGTTTTAGGTTTTGTTACAACCTTTTGAAATTCTCTAATGTACTCCAAGCAATGTCGCTTTAGGCAGGAGAAATTTCCAAATCACCTGGAAATAGAAGAAATTTCCAATAGCTTGAAAGTAGAAGAGAAAAATTCAAAACAAAAAGAGGCTGGTGTGGTCAAACCATGTGCCATGCAGGACTTCCATTAAGGCAATGCATCCTAATTTAATTTGCAACATTTTTTTTCTTAATTGTTTTAGTGAGTCTTGCAAATATTTGTTTCTATTTGAAGAAACACAGTAGGTGCCAAAATTGGTTTCCTGAACTTCAGGTATTGTTTGACATATTTTATTCACATATATGGTTCCAGCTCTCATATAGTTGACTCTTAAGTTACACAGAGTTGTAAAATTTGGCTTAAATGCACACGCTGGAAAAAATAACTTATATATTTTTTTGTGGAGAGCAGTAAAAGTTTTAGACTCCGCTGTGCAATGTCTGCATAGGACTTGCTATAGAGTCAACATTACATTGGATTTTGTTCTTGTAATATCACAATGAACTCACAAGCATACTCTAAACAAAGAGACAAAATGGTATGCATCATTTCTTGAACTGTACGGGCAGCTGGGATTCATTAAAAATTAAGATTTAACTGCCATTAATTCATTTTTGTTATCACATGCAGAAAATAATAATCAGAGGCTAAATGTAATCCCTGCAGTAGCAATCCTGACAATTTTTATAACTTGTAATTAGTTATAAAAGAGAAATCCTGGATTACTCTCAAATTGTGAAGTGCCATCAAATATTATAATGCGACAGTAAAGTAGGCATAGTTCTTACCCACATATTAAAAATAAGGTTTAGGTATTAAACTGTGAAAAACTGCTTTCCAAGGTATATATACTTCAAAATAGCCAACTCTGCAACATTTTCTTAAGAGTTACTTTCTGTTCTTTGTGCATGGATTATTTTTCCTCATGTGTGCAGCAGTGTTTTGCAATTATTGGCCATCTTTTACTCCTGATTTCCCTTACAGAAGATTGATTAGCACAATCAGTCACTGGAAAGCAATTTTCATCACCGAAGGCAGCTTCTTTTCTCTCTTGATTAGCAGCCCTGCTGCAAGTTATTCAGCAAAAATAGATAATCCATAAGAACACTGCTAGACAAACATTCTGATAAGACAAGAGGGTTGAATTTGAATATCACTGACAGTGTCCCAGGTAGGCAAATGATCGATGAAGTCTTGCTGTCTCCTATTTGTGTGATTTTCTTTTATTGTGAGAATTGGACCTTTAGTACTGTTTTTTTTTTCTCTTTCCTGTATGAATCTTTGGGTCTTTGAGAACACATATTTTTCTGTGATTTGTGTTAAAAAATGAATAATACTTATTATCTATCAGTGTCACAAACAAATGGTACCATATTTCTATATAGGTATTCTGCCAACCAAACCAAAAGAAGTGTCTATGTGAAGAAATAAGTCAAATGAATTTCAATTGAACCATACAATTGTTCTTTTAAATTAGGTACTATTATAAAAACAGATATTAGTTCTCTAGTTTTGATTTAAAATAAGTTTAGAAAGTAAATATGTATGCTGGCAGTAGAAAGATGAAAGGAGAAATTTAATAGTTGTTTCTTTTGAGGTTTTGCTTTACTTTCTCTGCTTAGAAGGAAAAATGCATGGGACGCAGAATGACCGAGTAGAAAGGGTGATAGATTTGGGGACTCTATATAATAGGTTAAAATCCTCAGCAGGCTCACTTAATATCTGTGTGGCTCTGAGCAAGCCAATTAACATTTCTGAACCCCAGTTCTCCCGTCTATAAAATGGGCACAATATTAATTACCTCGTCATGATTAAAGATACTGTATACAAAATGTCCAACTCATAGAAGGCACAGTAAATGACTACTATTTCATTATCTGTATCTATGTCTATATAGATAGTAAAATATAAGCCAATTTTCATCTGTATCTATATAGATAACAAAATATAAGCCCAAGTTGGAGCTGTACTTTCTTGCCCTCACCTGGAGGTGAAAGAAATAGAAAACCTTCGTTTAAATGTTTAACTCCATATAAAGCTGAAGTATCAAATGGCTAAAACTCAGTTTTGCATTAGATGAAAATAATTGATCATCCAAAATGAATTAAGAACCATTTAATTTTTCAACTTTAGATTCTAAAGAAATGGCTTGCATGTTTGTATTTTTAACAACTAACAAAACTTAAAATTTTCTTTCTTCTTTTGTCTTTGTCACAATTACATTACAGTAGTGAAATCAGAGACTTTCACCTTTCTCTACTGAAATGCTCCCAAACTCCATAACCTACTCTACTCCAGCCCATACTGTCCCATTGTCACAGATAAAGTCCAATTCCTCCAGTCTTTATGACTTACTCTCTTCTGTTTCCAATACAAATAAAATCTTTCCATCTTCTATTATCTTTCATTTGGGCCATTTCTCCAATTCTGCCCAATCAAAAACCCCAAAACTAACAGGCGAAGAGTTGGACAGAGGAGCAGCTCTTAATCCAAAACTCTTAAGTCAACTACTTCTCAAATTTCTTCCCCAATTCTCCACTTCCCCTTCCTGCCAAATGTTGAATAAGAATCAAATTCAGTGGGGTCAAGATCTGAACAGACATTTCTCCAAAGAAGATGTACAAATGGCCAAATGTATATGAAAATGTGCTCAACATCACTGATCGTCAGGGAAATGCAAACCAAAACCATAATGCAATATCACCGAACACCTGTTAGGATGGCTATTATCAAGAAGACAAAATATAACAAGGGTTGGCAAGGATGTGGAGAAAAGGGAATCCTCATATGTTGTTGGTGGGAATGTATGTTACGGGAAATGGTATGGAGATCTCTCACAAAATTAAGAACTGCCTATGATCCAACAAGTCCATATCTAAGTGTATATCCAAAGGAAATAAAATCACTATCTCGAAGAGATATCTGCATTTACATGTTCATGGCAGCATTATTCACAGTACCCAATATATGGAAACAATCTACTTAGATTGTTGTGCCTGTAGATGGATGAAAGGATAGAGAAAATGTGTGTGTGTATTTTTTTGTGTGTGTGTATGTGTAATGGAATATTATTAAGCCTCAGAAAAAACCTTAGGAGCACAAAGTACAATGGTGATTGCTAGGAACTGGGGAGGTGGTGGTGGTGGTGGAGGGGGAAATTTGGTGAGGTTACTCAAAGGATACAAATTTTCAGTTATGTGGGATGAATAAGCTCTGGATATCTAATGTACAGCATGGCCATTATAGTTAATGATAATGCATTGTGTACTTGAAATTTGCTAAGAGTAGATCTTAACCGTCCTTAACACATTTGCACACACACACACACACACACACACACACACACACGGTAAATATGTGAGGTGATGGATATGTTAATCAGCTTGATTGTGATACGCACTTTACAATATGTATTTACATAAAACATCATATTATACACGTTAAGTATATACAACTTTTATGTGTCAATTATACCTCAATAAAGCTGGAAAGAAAGGAAAACAAATTCAGATGGGCCAACTTCTGTTTTATTTTACTCAGGACCTTAAGAAAGAAGGTTCTATGGGCTATCTTATCCTTTTGTTTATAAGGTTGATCATTGTGATGCAGAGAGCAAAACAAAATTTCATATATTACAGAAAACCAACAACTGGTTTAGGATTATAGGATCCTTGGTGGGTCTCTCTGAAAACAAATTCTAAAAATGACATAAATCATTTTCAAAATTGGGACCTGTTTTATTTGTAGGGAAAGTTCAATTAATTGAATGTCTCAATAGGCTAAGAGTATGGATAAAAATCGGTAATAATCAGGGCCAGAATTTTTGTATTTCCTAGGAAGAAAAGATGAAGCTTTTTTTCCCCTGAAAGATTGGGAAAGAATGTTATGAAAAATTGTAGGGAGGGTTCCGGCCAATTGTGCTTTATGTTTTTGTCTTTTATGTTTGGGAGCATTCCAAACTTATGTTTGCAACATCCAGAAAAGAAAGGCACAATATACCAGTCAGTTTCCTAAAGTACAAAATAAAGCATATTTCACATGTCATCATGTGTGAATTAGCTATTAAGAGCTCAGACTGGTTGGAAAGTAGCATAACTTCCTCCGAATTACAGTGATAATTCAAATTTTAAAGACCCCGTAACAGTTTGGCAAGGAAGAAAATATACTGAGAGAACAGACCAACCTATGACAAATTTAAACTTATACTTTCTCACTGTTAGGAGTATGCAAAACTGTACAAAAAAGGGAAGCAAGGGCTTCAGAAAATTTTCTGAATATTGGCATAAGGTTAATGTGACATATTTTTGCTTTTATGTATAAAACTAATTTTAGCAGACAGTGGCCCTCTATCATTTCCTCCTTATTATAAGACGCAGGCAACCAATTCAGTTATTTCTCAAAATATATAAATTTGATTGAAGAAGTACCTATTGAGCCCATTATACAGTTACTCATATTCACTGAGTGGTTGGTACCAAGAACATACTATGTGCTGGTAGTGCTGTGTGTATTGTCCCTCAGCCATTGTAGTGACACCTGAACATAAGATTTATATAATTAATTGCATATGATACATATTAATAAGTGCTTCAAGTGATATAGTTTCAAATATAGGGAGGTCTCTTCTTCACTGTGACAGTCACACAGCCAGCTATAAAGAAGTGTGTGACTGCAAAGCCAATATAAATTAGACCTGCAATTTTTTACTTAACCTAGAATAACTTTTGTCCTATGAAATTCTATCTATATGACCTTACATTGCTTTGCTATATGGGAATATTTAAAACAGGATATTCCATTTGATGATTACATGGGAAAAGGCATTTCAAGCATTTGCAACCTTTATCTACATGAGAAAGTTTATGTATGTTGTTTCTACTAGAAAATGTGTTCTGGAATTCTTATGCTTCTAATAGGCAATTTCTTTCCTATTGGACAAATTGAATATGTTTCCTGACACTTAACTCTTTCTAAAAAGGAGTCTTTTATCTTATACCTGATTTGTGTAATATGTCCCCAATTTCATAAGCTCTTCTACATTTATGAAAATAGGTGCCATCAATTGCTATTGGTGGCTCTATGCTTAATAAACTGCAGAATGATTTTCTTAAAATGCCAATTAGATTATGCCTTCCCCCCCATATTTTTCATGCACTTCCCATTATACCCAAAATAGCATCTCAAATACTAAATCTTTTTATAAAGCCCTTTTGGGAGCTGACTTCTGCCCTCCTCCATAAATTCTTCACATTTCATCCTCCCCCCTCCACTCCCCCACCATGCTACTCACTCTTGACCGTTTTTCATTCCCTCAAACCCCCAAATAACTTTCTTACCTCAGGGCTTTTGTGCATCTTCTTGTTTGCTCTTTTCATGCCTGACTTATTCTCATCCTTAAGGACACGCTATACACGATTACGTCTCAGAAAGACCTTCCTTGAATTTTCGATTGAAATTAAGGTCCCTTGTACAATTTTACAAAACAAACTTCGTTTCCCTTTATGTAGCACTCATCATCGCTCCTAGCTGTGCTTATTGATGTGATAATTTGATAGTCTCTGTCCCCTTAACAGTAAACGGTGTAATTACATGGGCTTTATCTGTTTCAGTCAATACAGTGTCTTTAGAGTGCAGTATAGTGCTCAAATTCCTCAGAATAAATGGACTGAACAAATTCATTCAATGGATCTGCAAAAAGTAAATATAAATGTATCTCCTTCCTAGAATCTCCTGTCCAGATGGTTTTTGTTTTGATATTTTTAAACAGGCGATTATAAGTAGTTATACAAGTAGATATTAAGGAGCCCTGATTGTTCTCTGTAACAGAGAAAGAAGAGTGTCATTGGCAGACTATGGTTCAATTGCTAAGTTGAAGGAGAAAATGGATTCAGGAAAATGTCAAGCTGTCAGGGTGTTTGGGGCAGTGGATTTGGGGGAAAATCTCCTGTAGCTAGATGATCAATGGATTTGAAGGATAGACATCTAACATGCAATTTGAATTTACTTTTACATATTTTGCTGATGTATTTTTTAGTAGAATTCTGCTTAACAATATTCTGTATTCCTGTTTGGTTTTGGTGAGTTTTGGAGTCTCGAGGAGCAGGGTACATGTCCCATAATTATTATATTAATTATGTGTGTATGTGTGTATGTGTGTATATATATATATATGTGTGTGTGTGTGTGTGTGTGTGTGTATGTTTAAATACCCTAATCCCTGTCTCTAACAAAGAGTTTAGGGTTGTTAAACTTAAGGGCATCATAAAGTTGATCCATGGTTACAAGTATAACTTCTTAGAAATAAGCTCCAGACATTGATATTGGTAATATTGTCTAAGAATTAGTTGATAATTTAGCTAACACTGTGGCATCTCTCCCATAAAATATTTCATATCATTAAAATCACATGAAACCATTTATAAAAAGTCATTCTTACTTTTTTTTTTTTTTTTTTTTTTTTTGAGACGGAGTTTCGCTGTGTCGCCCAGGCTGGAGTGCAATGGCACGATCTCGGCTCAACGCAACCTCCACCCCTCCAGGTTTTAAGCAATTCTCTGCCTCAGCCTCTGGAGTAGCTGGGATTAGAGGCATGCGCCACCACGCCCGGCTAATTTTTTGTATTTTCAGTAGAGACAGGGTTTCACCATCTTGGCCAGGCTGGTCTTGAACTCCTGATCTCGTGATCCACCCGCCTCGGCCTCCCAAAGTGCTGGGATTACAGGTGTGAGCCACCGTGCCCGGCCTGATTTTTTACTTTTTATTGCTACACAGTTTTCCAGGTTCCAGGAAGGCTAGGTTCTATGACTGCTATAACTTTTTGCAACTGTAACTGAAAAAAAAAACAAAAAAACTAGCTACAATAAAATAGGCAATAAAATGCTTTTGAAATACACGCACCATATATATATGTATATAATTATTATACATACATAGAAATAGATATGGATATCTCTATCTCTATCTCTATCTCTATCTCTATCTATCTCTGTCTTTATCTGTAGATCATACCTCTGCACTCCAACCTGGTGACAGAGAGAGACCCCGTCTCAAAAAAAAAAAAAAAAGAGAGAAAAAAACCCCTAACTCTCTAATGTTTGTTCCAAGTTAACAGCTACAAGTTCTTATTTTTACATTCTTAAAATTACAAATGTTATATACATGCATCGTAAAAATTCGAAATATCGAGCATGGTTAAATATATTCACAACCCCAACTCTTTTAATACTAAACACTTTTATTATTTCATTCCTGATTCGTTCCCCTTAAGGTTGATGGGTTTTGCCTTCCCTCCCTCCCTCTCTCCTTCCCTCCCTCGCTCCCTCCCTTTCTTCCTTCCTTCCTTCCCTCCTTTCTTCCTTTCAAGTTTGTTGTTTCATCTGTTTTTATTTTTATTTTTTTGAGACAAGGTCTTGTTTAGTCACCTAGGCTGCAGTGCAGTGGCATGATCATGGCTCACTGCAGCCTTGAATTCCTGGGTGCAAGCGATCCTCCCAACTCAGCCTCCTGACTAGCAGGGACCACAGGCACACACCACCATGCCTGGCTATCTTTTGATTTTTCTTGTAGATATGAGGTCTCATATGTTGCCGAGGCTGGTCTCGAACTCCTGGACTCAAACAATCCTCCCTCCTCGTCCTCCCAAAGTGCTGGGATTATAGATGTGAACCACAACTGCTGGTCAGTTGTTTTAAAACAACTTTTTTTTTTTAAAGTAAGCAAATACATCATCTGTTTGTAAAATAGCTCTTGTAAAATAAAATGTGTTTAAATATAAAACAAAATAAACTCCAGTCATAAGATACTACATACATCATGTGAAAACAACAGTCTGATCTTCGTGTCATGAATACTAGAATTAAAAAATCACTACACAATTAAAATATTTAAAAAATACATTTTTAGAGCCAAAAATTACTATGTGGAAAATGTCCAAGTTTCCAGTTTGGCAAAGATTGGATATAGTTATGTGAAATATTTAATAAACTGAATTTTCCCCCATTATATAAACAAAATGACTAAGTCTGTGTCTGGTGATTACAGTCTGATTCCATAGCTACACAAAACATGCAGACACTGTTAATATAACCGTATTTCTTAGGTTAAGAGAGGGCAGGTAAGGTGACTGTAGAGAACAAAAATGTGGGAAGAAAAAATATTGTATACCAGATAGCATACAATAATGGTGAAAATAAAGTCTATCAATGCATCTCCTAAAGATGCAAAGGCCATCCTCCAACTTTGAAAAATGAATTAAGAAAGATAGGGCAAGAGTTTAAATAATTGCAATGTCACATGAAAAAATCCTCATATGATGGATAAAAGCACAATGGAGAATTTATACATGTTAGTTGGAAAAAAGAAAAGCTGTCAGCTTTCTTTGTCCAAATTAAGAAAAAGTAACGAAGTTTGTCAATATCTAACATCACTTATACTGCTGTTAACAAATTAATAATAGCAATTTTGGATGCATGTACTAATTAGAACTTTTGACCACATGCTGATTGAACCCAGTGAGGGAGGACACCAAATAAATCTGTATTTATTTTTAGTTTAATTTAGTACATTCTATTCTTTTTTTAAAGCGATTTTCAACAAACAGATTTAGTAAAAGAACAGGTTGAGTTGGCCTATACAGCTATGGACCCCTGAGATTGTTTTGGCTAGTTAAATCTCAGTGTTATTGAATCCTTAACAACAGGCATAGGATTTGTTGGGAGAGGAGAAATGTTGAAAACATCTGTACAAGATGTTTTCTGAGAGCCCAACAGAAAAGCTCTTAGGTTCCTGGTTCAGTGGTATTTTCCTTTATATCAAGTTGTTTCTTTATTTCTGTTTTATTATGCCCTCTCAAAGCAAGACTGTTAGCATCTTCACTTGTTTTATCTCTTCTGTTTTTTTTTTTTTTTTGCAGGGGAGGGGGTGCGCGATGGTGAGGAAGTATTCTTCTTTATGGAGTGAGAATGTCCTCTTGACTTCTACTACAGGATTAGGTAATTTTGTTGCTCCATTTCCTGAAAGCCTAGGTTGGTTTACCAGATGTGTTAAAGAAAAGACTCTAGGCTAAAGAACAAAGACTTTGGTGGTGGAGAAATAGCTGATTCTGTTGCAGTTTGAGGAATGCTCTCACTCTATGTATTAACTTTCACTGAAATTTACTTGTGGCACAGAAACTTCAATAGCCTTTATCCCGGTCACAGATGCTGCTGTAACAGCTGTTGCAAGACTATATCTGCACTGATAGCTCTCAGAACAGTTCAATGAACCAGTCTTTGGAGCACAAGCAGATTAAGGAACAGGCTTGCTGTTATCACTGTCCATTGAAAAGCATTGCAGCAATTTTCATGCATACTTCAAAAATCTTGCTGTTTATTGCTTGCCTATAAACTGTATCTATGGAAAACTGAATATCATAAGAGAAATCAAGATTGAGGTTGCCTGAGTGTCTTGTTTTTGTAAACACTTACTCAATCACCTGTATTGTATGAAATTCTTCCTTATTCTTTTTAATCATCCTTCTTTTAATTCTTACTGTGTAACAATTGTTCTCTGTTCCTGGCTAAAATTCTGGGCATGCTCCCTAGTTTTTCCAGTCTCTCTTAACCAATAAAAATATTTTAATCTCTTCCAAGCATTAACAAATTCAATTTTGTTTCATAATGACTACTCCAACTTAGTATTATTTCAAATACCAACATTATTCAGTGTTAAACTTTTCTCCTTCCAAACTCAGATCTGCTTGAGTACTGGAAACCTACAGCAGGAAAAGGATGTGAACTGGATTTCTGTCTTAGTTGTTTGCTAATCACTATATGACTGGGTAAATGACTGGCTTAGTTGGAACCTGGTGTTAGAAAACACTGGTTATAGTATTTTTCCATGATGCCTCTCTCTCACCATGACATACATTAATGGAGTACTTAGCAATTTTCCTATTGAGGATCTCTCATTTCAACCCTTTGGTGAGGGGAATGCCTCGTGTCTAGCTGTCTATATATACCTTCATCCTTGCCCCCTGGGTTTTTAGCTGTTTATCTTTCATTTGGTGTTCCTATGCTTCCCCAGTAAGTCATCTGTGCTGGAGTAAATGCTAAGAAAACTCCAGACTGTACCCCTTTCTTAAGGTCATATTTGGTCCCCAGAAAACTTTTGCCTGTGCTCTACCTTTGCTGGAAAAGGAGCTGGATCGCAGGGCAGCCCTCTCTACTCTACCATCAATAAGGGCCAGCACAAGCCACAGATCTTGCCTTTAGAATTCATGAGTGTAAGTCACGTCTGTGCCCTTGTTCTTCACACCCTTGGAAACATATTTGAAACTCTCCTTAGGGATCCTGAAGCTCCTCTCATAAATTGAGGTGAGGTGAAGTACAGTACACTTAAATCTTTCTTGAAATAAATCATCTCTCCACTACGCACTCACTAGATAACCAGTAAAGTGGCTAAAATGAAAAAGAAAATACCAAGTGTTAGTGAGGATGTGGAGAAACTGAAACCTCTATGTATTTCTGGTGGGAGTATAAATCGATACAATCACTTTGAAAAATACTTTGGCATTATATACTAAAGGTTAACATATTCACTCTCTGTGACTTAGTCATTCCACTCTTTAGGCACATGTGCACGTATGATAAACAAAAGTGTATTCTTAAAAGCCCTATTAATAATTGCCCCAAACTGAAAACTGCCCAATTACCCATTAACAAAGAATAAAAAATAAAATGGTGGTATAGTCATACAATGAAATGATATATAGTATTAAGAATGATCATTCTACAACTGCACATGCCAGTATATCAAAAATGCAATACTGAGAAGATGAAGCCAGGCACAAAAGACTACACACTATATGATATCATTTATATAAAAGTCTTAACACAGGCCAAGTTACTCTATGCTGTGTTACTAGTAAAGAATAGTGTGGTGACTAGCTAGAAAAAAGTTGAGTGAGGAATATGTGGTGCTAGCAATATTCTATTTTCTGATCTGGTGTTCATCTCATGGGTAATTTTAGTTCATAAAATGTATTCAACTGTTGCTTATAATATGTGCATTTATATTTTGAATATTATGCTTCAAAAAGAACTATACAACAGAAGTAAGAAACAACAAAAATGAAATTAGTTATCTTAACTTTTTAATCTCAACCTCTTATATAAGCTTAAGAGGGTTGATCTGTTCATGTCACCGTCTTTGCAAATCCTGCGTAGATGAACCAGCCGCTTGGTTTAGAGAGTGTGATTACCAGGCAACTGTTGTTCTCTTCTCAGCCTTTGTGACCTCTTTCTGAGCCTACAGTAGGAATTGCATTTATCATCTGGTTACCTAAATGACATCCTTGGTACAAAGATATCAGAAGCTTGGGGATCCAAACGAGGACTCTGACCATGCTCATTGGCAGGGACTGTGAGTCACAAGGTGCCAGAAGCCATAAAAAGATTAAAAAAAAAAACTTACCAAATGGGAAATGAATTGACAGCCATTTTTACATTAGTCTTGAGAGTCACAATTCTGGGCTCATTCTGCCCAGTTCTTCTGGTAATATCCTTATGAGTTCACATGGGATATGGATTGACAAAGTGATGAAGCTGAATTGTAAGAGCATTTATGGAAAATATGTCAGAGAGCAGAAGAGGTTTCACCTACATTAATCTTTGTCAATTATTTTATTATGATGCAGGCAGGCACTCTGAAACTCACAAATATTTAATATTCTTTAAACCAAATTATTCTTTCTTACATCCATATATACCCTGTAAACCAACAAGATTGCACCTACTGAAGCAGTACCGAAGTCACAGGAAATTTGGACAGACTCTGAAAGAGGATGACTACTAGCCACGGGCATGAAGATTTTTCTATTTCAAGATACATACTGATAAATTGTTTTCCTTTTGACAATGTTAACAGCAATATGCAGGATTATCAATTTTCCCACATCCCCTTAAGTATTAGCTAATATTTACTTAAATATATGAATATATGGTTTTCATAGGTAGAAATGACCTTTCAAACATTTTAAATCTAAAGACAAAGAAAGCATATTAGCTTTAATTTTATCTTCTATTTTTTAGGGAATTTTTTTTTCAGCACAAAATGACTATTTTCTCAAGTTGCTGTTCTGTCTGAATGTAAAACTGAGCTTCTGTTCAATCTCTAGGAAAGAAACTCCATAAAAGATATAAGGACAATGGTCTCAGATTTCTCAATTAGTTTGACAATTGACAATTATGTTAATCTGAGAAGACCTTGATGGATACTATCTGAGATGGTATCACTCTTTTGTTCATTGTATTATCTAGTGCCAAGCTAATGCCAGAATTAATTATTAGCAATTATTGTTCTCTCTTTTAATAGCTGGCATATGGAGCAAATTTTGTTTTTTTCCTGTTTGTACAATAGTTTATTATAATGCATATTGTAACTTCAGAATAGTTTTTCTTATAACTATCTGAAATTATTATTATCATGATGGACAAGACTATTTCTGAATGGGAAAATTTCTTGAGATACACCAAGGATAATAATGAGGCTCTTACAATTTTCTTTTTTTGTATGTTATGAAGCAATAAGAGATATCCTTTACAAAACTTACTTAGAATGCTTCATACTTTGTGAAATTATTATAATAGAGTTAACGATTATTCTGTGTTATGTTAGTATTCTTAGTAATAATTTTAACTCTATCATATACCAGTTTTTAGATTTTATTGAGGTATGTTTACACACCATAAAATTCATCAATCACAAGCATATGATGTGATGACTTTTAGTAAATTAGAGAGCCATGCAACCATCACCACAATTCAAAATGATTCCACTTTCCTGTTTACCTTCACGCCTCAGACCCACCCCCAACCAGGGGTAACAACTAATCTGGGTTTTTTCCCTATATATTTCCTTTTCTGGCCATTTCACACATATGAAATCATACAATATGTGGCCATGTTTGTCTGGCTTCTTTCACTTAGCTCTTTATAATTTTTTTTCAGTTTTTATTTATTTATTTTTTGATTTTGTTTTAAATTTCCATTGGTTATTGGGGAACAGGTAGTGTTTGGTTACATGATTAAGTTATTTAGTGGTGATTTGTGAGATTTTGGTTCACCCATCACCCGAGCAGTATACACTGCACCCAATTTGTAGTCTTTTTCCCCTCACCTCCTTCCCACCATTTTCCCATGAGTTCCCAAAGTCCAGTGTGTCATTCTTATGCCTTTGCATTCTCATAGCTTAACTCATTGTATGTTGTGAGTGAGAACATATGATGTTTGGTTTTCCATTCTGAGTTACTTCACTTAGAATAATAGTCTCCAATCTCATTCAGGTCTCTGTGATAGATTCATATACGTCGTAGCATATAGCAGTAGTTCCTCCCTTTTTATTGCTGAACAATTATCTATATATACTACATTTTGTTTATTCATTCTTCAACTGATGAACATTTAGGTTGTTTTTAGTTTTTGACTATTATGTACAATATCGCCAGGAACATTTTCATTCAAGTCTGTGTGGACAAATATTTTCATTTTTTGTGGGGTAGATACCTATGAGTAAAACTGTTGGGTTGAATAGTAAGTTGTTACATTCAGTATCTCAACCACAGGCAGCTGTGATGTTGGCCTTCCCTGATTGCTTGCCACCAATATCACCACTGTTCGAGACAAGGCCCCTGGACATGTATTACCAATCAAGCTAGACTCCACTGGCAGTGAAATTCCTGATTTTGATGACTTGCTCCATCCTAGTAGAACTACCACCTAGAATGAGCTTGATGGGGAAGGAGTAAGGAGGGGAAGGAAGGGAGCAATTATTGGGTAAAATGCAGTAGACTGAAATTCTTCCTACCTGAAACCCCAAGTTCAGCAGTTTTTCAAGCATAAAGGAATGCTTTCCGGATTGTTGCATGCCTTTGGTCAATTTTCAAACAATATTGAAATGAATGTTTTGACAATTTCGTCTAGTTGTATCTTTGTGTTTTGGGCAGAAGGTTTGCCAATCTCCTTATTCCACCATTCTGGAAGTCTTCCCTCCTCCAAATACCAGTTTTCTAACTTAAAAAAAAAAAAAAAAGAAAACAAATATATCAAGGCATCTTCTTCAGGTGCATACATGTTCTTCAGGTGCATACATGTTCTTCAGGCGTATACATGTTTACTGAAATAGAGCCTCAGGGGAAGAAAGGTTGTTAAATGAGTGTCGATAGGCTAGACAGTATTATTTCATGAAAATATACTAAGTTGAGAATAGAATCAAATATAACATGACATCTGATTATCTATCTCTTCTGATTTGAGGAACCTATACAAAATGTGCCTTCCTTCTTTGCCTCTGAACCCTCAGCTCCGTCTCCTCAACTCAGGGAGTCTGTTGGGCTTCCTCTGGGTTCCTTCTCCATCAGCCATGGGTTGAGAACTCTGTAAGCAGTAAAGTGGGGCAAACATAGATAGGGCTTATCTTACTTGTTTTCCATCTTTCAGGAATAACTGTCTTTCACTGTACATTTTTTTTTAAAAAAACTGCATTTCATATATCTAATATGATTGTTTTGTTTTCAGGTGGGAAAGTAAATCTGATACATTTTACTGGATCCTGTTCAGAAGTCTAAGTCACAATCAATAACTTTTTGATCCTAGATGTTGTATTACTTTTCTTTTCAACTTAAAAATTTAATTTTAATTTTTGTGGATACATAGGTGTATATATTTATGGAGTATATGGGATATTTTGATGCAGGAACACAATGTATAATAATCATATCAGGGTAAATAGGGTATCCATCACCTCAAGCATTTATCCTTTGTGTTACATACAATACAATTATAATCTTTTAGTTGTTTTAATATGTACAATTAAACTATTATTGACTATAGTTAGCCTGTTGTGTTTCCAAATGCTAGACCTTTGTCATTCTTTCTATTTTTTTCTGTCCATCAGCCTTTATTTTAGGTTCGGGAGTACACATGCAGTTTTGTTACGTGAGTAAATTGCATATCACTGGGGTTTGGCATACAAATGATTTCACCACCCAGGTAGTAAACAGAGTACATGATAGGTAGTTTTTCAACCCTCACCCTCCTCCCATCCTCAACCCTCAAGTAGACCATGGTTTCTATTGTTCTTCTCTTTGTGTGCATGCTTACTCAATGTTTAGCTCCCACTTGTAAGTGAGAATGTGGTATTTGGTTTTCTGTTCCTGCATTAGTTTGCTGAGGATAGTGGCCTCCAGCTACATCAATGTTCCTGCAAAGGGCATGGTTTTATTCTTTTTAATGGTTTCCTGGTATTCCATGGTGTATACATACCACATTTTCTTTATTCAGTTTACTTATGATGAGCATGTAGGTTGACTATGTCTTTGTTATTGTGAATAATGTAGCAATGAAAATACGAGTGCATGTGTCTTTTTGATAGAACAGTTTATATTCATTTGGGTATATACCCAGTAATGGGATTGCTTGGTCAAATGGTAGTTCTGTTTTACGTTCTTTGAGAAATCTCCAAATTGCTTTCCATGGTGGCTGAACTAATTAACATTCCCATCAGCAGTGTGTAAGTGTTCTCACTAGCATCTTTTATTTTCTGACTTTTTAATAATAGTTATTCTGACTGGTGTGAAATGGTATCTTATTGCAGTTTTGATCTGTATTTCTCTAATGATTAGCGAAATATTGTATTTTTTAGCACGAGGATTTTCATTTGATTTTTTGTTTAGTAGTATTTCTATTTCTATATCCATGTGGTAGATTTCTATGTGATGTTTATTTTCTTTCGTAAAATTTATATTTGTACATTCTCTAACAAGTACAAATGGCTAATGCCTTTTAATCAGAAAAAGAAGAAAATTAATGTAGATGTTGTGTGCAATTTCGTTCTCAAGGTAGATATAAAACCATAAAACCTTTCATAAGGGAAAGAAAGAAAACGAGAGTGTAGGTGATGAGAGAGAGTAGGGGAGGAGAAACATATATCGAATTGAAATAGAGATAAAATTACAGAAGAATGCAAGATCTACCAAGACACGTATTAACATTGACATAGTATCTACCACTTGCCTACTCAATGATAGGTATTATATATACATATACCTTTGTTTCCCTTTACTTTTTAATTTCTTATTGAATTTTTTTGTATTTATTCACTTTAAATTTTTTTTGAGAAACTGTTCTTCTAAATGTTGAGAATACAAAGACAAAAATCTGATTTAGAACTTATATTGTAGGAGGTTATTGAAGATGACCATGAAAAAGCGAATGACTTAGTGGTTTAAAGGAGAAAAAAATGGAGTCAGAATGTATCTACCCTGTTACTTCCCATCTCAAGCTTTCCATTGGCTAATGATTTGATGAGCACATATATCTCTATCAGTCAATTTTTAAAAGGCTTCTCTGGTAATTCTGATTTATAATGGAATGTTTTAGAACAGCTGCTCTAATACATGATTTTACCTGCTTGTGTTGCAAATAACCAGATCTAAAAGCTTATTACGTTTGTTTAGCTATTAAATTTTGTCAGTGTATTTAAGCTGGTTTAAACTTCCCTTCCTATCACACTCTCTGGGCATAAGCCAGTGATGGTGAAATTCATGCAAAAGCCATTGAGTTAGACATTAAGTAAATTAAGTACAACTTCTATATTGCAAGAACTTTATGTGGAATATACAACGAACAAACCAAAACCCATCATATTAGGGGACCTGTAATATATGTCTTTGAAAGAGTGCAATTGAAGTGTTACAGTGGTTTAAAGAGTTAAATGCTTTCTGGAAACAGGCTTTTGATAGGATTAAAGAAGAGACAGATTTTTAAGATAGATAGATATGTGGGAAATCAGTGCATTCCAATAAATATATACACAATAGAAACATACATTTATTTATTTATTTATTTTTATTTTTATTTTTTTTGAGACGGAGTCTCGCTCTGTCGCCCAGGGTGGAGTGCAGTGGCCGGATCTCAGCTCACTGCAAGCTCCACCTCCCGGGTTTACGCCATTCTCCTGCTTCAGCCTCCCGAGTAGCTGGGACTACAGGCGCCCGCCACCTCACCCGGCTAGTTTTTTGTGTTTCTTTAGTAGAGACGGGGTTTCACCGTGTTAGCCAGGATGGTCTCGATCTCCTGACCTCGTGATCCGCCCGTCTCGGCCTCCCAAAGTGCTGGGATTACAGGCTTGAGCCACCGCGCCCGGCCGAAACATACATTTATATCTTCCCTGATTTACAATCTTGATGAGCTCAAATGGTGTTCCCTTATGAATTATACTAGATCATCATATTTTCGTTTGTTACATCACCATAGATTCTGTCTCCCAGATTTGACTTAATAGATAATAGTTTATCTCTGCCTTTGTTGGGAACTTCATTGGAAATAGATTGACTCTAGTTCAATAGCTGACACCAACATAAGTGGATCTTTTGTTTCAGAATTTAACATATTGACAATTACTTTCTAGAGTGAGATAGAATATAATGCATAAACACCAACTATCAATAACTAACTTTACACTTTACTAATTCCATGTGATGTGGTAAAAATGATGAACAGGGGCATACTTGGAGGAGGAGTAGGGTAGAGGCAATGGCCCAAAGATCAAGTTTGCAGGTGCCAAAGCATTTTAACCAATAAAATTACCATGCCTTTCTTGAGTGTCTGCTCTGTAAAATACACCATGCTAGGTGCCAGATAAAAAGAAATACAGGACGTGATGTTGCCTGCCCTCAACAGCTTATAATTGAATTGTAAGTAAATCCCTCCTCTACATAAGAATAGCACAACAGAACACATACAGAAACTAAAAGAAAACTCTCCAGCAGCAGTTTTTATTTTTATTTTTAAGTTCCAGGGTACATGTGCAGGAAGTGTAGGTTTGTTACACAGGTGAACATTTGCCGTGGTGGTTTGCTGCACCTGTCAACCCATCACCTAGGTATTAAGCCCAGCGTGCATTAGCTACTTTTCCTAATGCCCTCCCTCCCCCAACCCCATCCCCAACAGGCTCCAGTGTGTGTTATTCCCCTCCATGTGCCCATATGTTCTCATTGTTCAGCCCCCACTTATAAGTGAGAAAATGAGGTATTTGGTTTTCTGTTCCTGCATTAGTTTGCTCAGGATAATGGCTTCCAGCTCCATTCATGTCTGTACAAAAGAAATGATCTCATTCTTTTTTATGGCTGCATAGTATTCCATGGTGTATATGTACCACATTTACTTTATTCAGTCTGTCATTGATGAGCATTCAGGTTGATTCCATGTCTTTGCTACTGTGAATAGTGCTGCAATGAACATATGTGTGCATGTATCTTTGTAATAGAATGATTTATATTCCACTGTTGGTGGAAATGCAAATTAGTTCAACCATTGTGGAAGACGGTGTAGTGATTCCTCAAAAAATCTAAAACCAGAAATAGCATTTGATGCAGCAATCCCATTATTGAGTATATACCCAAAAGAATAGAAAGCATTCTGGCAGCAGTTTTTGAATAACTTCTATGAAGAGTAATGCAAACACCTTAAAATGGAATTACCTGAAATAAAAAATAAAATAATTATAGTTTATTTGTATTAAAAGGCAACAACTTGTAAGGTATGAGGAAGCTGAGGCAAAGACACCACACACACACACACACACACACACACACACTTTTTGTAGCGATGAGGTTTTGCCATGTTGCACAGGCCACATAACTGGAATTGTAAGTAAATCCCTCCTCTACATAAGAATAGCACAACAGAACACATACAGAGACTAAAAGAAAACTCTCCAGCAGCAGTTTTTATTTTTATTTTTAAGTTCCAGGGTACATGTGCAGGACGTGCAGGTCCTATGGGACTCAAAACTATGTCTGATGGACTCCAATGCCCAAGCCTTTCCATATGGCATGTCACTTCCCTGTAAAGGAATAAGCATGAATCTTACTTTGTATCAATGATGGGGCAACACAAAGCTTTTACATAGTTTATATCCCTTTTCTTGATCCTATTCCCAAGTTCTCGACCTGCATACATACACACACACACACACACACACACACACACATCTTTTTATCAGTAGTAATGTTTAATTATTTATGCCCATGCTTTCCAATGGCTCATTGTGAATCAGCTCAGCAAGTTTAGAGGGACTTCATACTTATATAGAACTGTACTTTTTCTTCTAGAAAGAAAAGGGAAGGACAAGAAGAGTCTGGGCTGCACTGCAGAGCTCCCTCATGCCATTTGAAAATACTTTACTGTTCACTTGCTTATCTCTCAATATAAGTCTCTCTGTCTCTCTCTCTTTCACTCAAACACACACACACATGCACGCACAAACACCACACAATCAGTTTGTCAGTTAATTGCCTGTGGCTAAAGTTAATGTTCTAACAAACTAGGTATTAACTGAAGTAATGAGTGGTATCATGAAAGTTATCACCATTATAAACCATACTTAACAGTTTAGAAATTCAATAATATTATTAAACAAAGGTTAGTGCTTCTGGAAGAGTTCCTTGGCAAACAGTTGATTTCTGACAGATTGTGACTAATTTTTCTGCTTCCTGGGAGGCGGAACATGTTCTGCTGCCTTAGTAACTCTTAAGAGTTTGTGCATTTAGAAAAAAGTCACACACACACACACACAAAATATGTGTATATATTTATATATATATAAATTGTATATATTTATATATTATATATAATATATGTATTATATATAATATTTTATATAATATATATAATATAATACATAATATATAATATAATATATAATATAATATATAATATATTATATATAATACATATATTATATATAATATATAATATATAATTATATTATATATAATTATTATATATAATATATAATAATTATATATATTTAATAAATTAAATATATATATTAAATATATATATTAATATATATTTAATATATATATTATTATATATTTATATATATTATATATATTAATATATATATTAAATATATATATTAATTTAATAAATTAAATATATATAATTATTATATATTATATATTATATAATATAAATATTATATAATATATGGATTATATATATAATATTTTGTGTGTGTATATATATATATATATTTTTTTTTTTTTTTTGTAGAGACAGGGTTTTTCCATATTGCCCAGGCTGGTCTTGAACTCCTAGGCTCAAACGATCTGCCCACTTTGGCCTCCTAAAATGCTGGAATTACAGGCATGAACCACTGCGCCCGGCCACACACACACACACACACACACACACAAATCATAGAACTACATTTGAACTTCTATCATTGGGGTTGCTTATTTATAGATCTATGACTGAGGAGAAGGCAGGCAGTGGGGGTGGCTACAATCCAGGACCAATGAGTGTTCTTTGATTTCTCCACACACAAACCCTTTGTTGAATGAAAAGTAGGGAATAGTGTGACATATTTGAGTTTTCTTTAAATGCGAGTTTGCTGCCTCCAGCGGTCAGGAATGGTACTAATCTGGTGGAAGGACTCTTCATGCTGTGGTTATTTACTTAAAGTTGCTATTTACAAATGTTGTCTTGGAGCTGCCAGATAAGAGGAATGCAGATTCACAGAAGACTTGGTGGCAGCAATTCCCAGGGAAGATCATCTGTGTTCTGTCAAAATATATTCCCTTAACTGAGCTTTCGGAGACTCAAGTTGTCGGAAAATAACTGGGAAATATTTGGTAGAACAACAAATAGAAAACAATATCACTCTGACTGAACATTCTTGAAAGAATGAGTTATGGCCTGTATTTAAGAGTGTGCTATTTTAATTGAAATTTTCCATCTCACACCCCAAGTCCCTTCATTAAGCACATCAGTATAGGTCTTATCCTTTGCGCATAAAATCTCATTCTATGTTTACTTTTTCCCTCTTCACTACTATATATTCTACAGCAAAAAGTTCTAAACATGAATGCATAACTTAATACACCACAGGAACAAAGATATGGTAAATTATTTGTAAAAGGATACAAATGGCATAGTATAATGTAGAATTAAGGACACTCCACTAAGAGACAGGACACCTGCTTTCCTCTTTTGAATTTGTGACTAAACTATTGGGCAACCACTGGAAACTACAAACATCCCTGCACCTAAAGACTCTCATTTGTAGAATGAGGAAATTGAATGAGATATTGCTTGGCGTACCATTATATTCTGTAGTATACCATTATATTCCAGTGATCACTGCACAACTCCTACATGGTAACCATGAAGCTGAACATCGTCCGTTTCATTTGATGGTCATCACACCCTTGAGATGTAGGTGTCTTCATCGCCATTTCACTCCTGCAGAGCCAGGGCTTGGAGAGAATAAGGGGAGTGCCATTGGCACAGTCTGAGAGTTGCTAGGCTGGTCCTTTGTATTCCGATAAATGTACTGTGTTCCTCACCTGAACAAAAACGTTTTTCATGGGCACAGCTACTTCTTGTCATCCAAGCTGTCCTTCTAGGATCCTGTATTTCAAGTACTTGACAGATGAGCAAACTATATGAATTTATCAAAGTGTTGGAGTACAAGTTGATTAACAGCCACTTCCGTGAGCTCCTAGCCCTTCTTTGTTGTTGCTCTAGACAATGACCACCACCTCCATCACCACCACCAGATAACCCACCCAGCAACTAGGAAAGAATGCCAGACACAACCTTTTAGGACATGCTCCAGTATTAGAGCCTTTATCCACTCTGCCTGGACACAACACTGTACTACCGTTTGTGAAGTGCTTTAAGTAGTACCCTTGGCATTACTATCATAACCACCTCTCCTTTCCTTTTACCTTCAGGCCTCGGGCAAGATGAGCTGACTTCTGCCCTAAAAATATGTTTTCCAAAGTTCCTGGTTGAGGGTTAAAGTTGATTTAGAATTGAGGTTAATTTGGCTGAGATTTTCAAAAGCTGCTTCTGAAGCTCTTTGCCTGGGCTCGGTCTCATTACTCTGACTCTGTGTGGGGACCTGGTCCCGGATGATCCCTACTTCTCTCTGAGGCCCTATAGGAGAATGTCTTCAGCTTTGCTGGCCCTCCTGTCCATCCTTATTGTCAGTACTTCCCTGACACGTCCTCCTCCCCGATTACCAGTTTGATAGATCTATTCTTTTTAAAACTTGTACACATTTTATGCCCTGACCTAAGACCTCCTCTGTTCTTCAGCAGAATTTATTCCCTCACAAATGCATTTGGCTGGTTTGAGGCCCTTTGACTTCTATTCAACCCAAGGCTATAGGCCTCTGGGGAGTTTACTAATGTTATATCTATCTTTCTACCTTAAAAATAACAGGCCGGGCGCGGTGGCTTAAGCCTGTAATCCCAGCACTTTGGGAGGCCGAGACGGGCAGATCACGAGGTCAGGAGATTGAGACCATCCTAGCCGGGCGTGGTGGCGGGCGCCTGTAGTCCCAGCTACTCGGGAGGCTGAGGCAGGAGAATGGCGTGAACCCGGGAGACAGAGCTTGCAGTGAGCCGAGATCGTGCCACCCCACTCCAGCCTGGGCGACAGAGCGAGACTCCGTCTCAAAAAAAAAAAAAAAATAACAAAGGTGTTTTCTTCTTGGCTGCTCAATTTTTCACTCCTGTCGTTATCACTCTTCATTATACAAAATATTGTACTTATTGACATTATTTTGTAGTAACATAGAAAGTAAGCTCTATTAAGGTAGGATTTATTTCTATCTTGTTGACTGATGAGTTTCAAGAGCTTGAAACAAGATCTAGTATAATTAGGTCCTTTGAAAATATTTGTTGAAGGGTTGAACAAATGCATACACCCATACCCTAGTGTCTTTCTGTCTTTATCCATTGTGTTACAAAAGCTATCTCCTAATAATTTTCAAATTATATAAACTAAGAATAAATAGATCATTGCACAAAACCAGAAAATAATTTGGCAGAAATTTTTTGCCCTAGAATAGACAGAGTTGTGCTTAGTCAGAAGAATGGTGGAGAACTGGTCTGAATGGGTAAATTGTGTAGGTTGAGTTGGAGGTGGACTAGAGGCCAGAGTAGCTATTATCCTAATTACTCAGTGAACTTCATGCAGTTTTTCTGTAAATAACATACTTATCACCCTCACAGACCTCTCTGAGCAAATGCTTTCATATGAATCCGAGCTCCCTTACCCCTTTCTAGGAGGATTTTATGGATATGTTTGGCATGTCTGCTGCAGTGTGAAGCTAATTTACCTTCAGGAATATGTTCTCCATACAGGTCACAGCAGGCAGGCTTCAGGTACACCCCGTCCACTGCCACATCAGAGGCTGATTGCTGTGCAGAGAGTTTCATGAATATTATTTTATTTTGTATTTCTAGATTTGCCCCTGAAATAGTTTTTATCATTGTATTGATGATCTTAATCAAACTACAACAGAAATTCTCAAAGTAATTAGGCTTAAGTAAAACATAGATGCATACATACCACCAGCCAAACTCATGAATACCAGTAACAAGCATTTACCATGGTCATTTCTGATGTTGAACATGGATTCAATATTGTGAAAACTGTATTTTTAAATGCTTTCTTTCTAGGATGTTGATCACTACCCACAAGCCATGACCCTTCTTCAGGAAACTAATTCACCCACAGCCTCTGCTGTCTCAATAGGCATGTTTTGTAACCTAAATTCAAGTTCAGGCCATATCAAGGTGGACAGGAGAGGACTTCCAACTGAAGACTCATTAATCCATAGACAGCACTGTTCTTTGTGGTCTGATAGAAGAATTATGCCAACTCAATTTTCTTTCTCAGTAATTTGAACACAAGCAGGGCATGATGGTTCACACCTGTAATCCCAGCACTTTAGGAGGCTGACGGGGAGGATCCCTGGAGCCCAGAAGTTCAACACCAGCTTGAGCAACAAGGCAAAATTCTGTCTTTACCAAAATTATAAAAAGTAGCCAGGCATGATGGCAGGCGCCTGTAGTACCAGGTACTCAGGAGGCTGAGGCAGGAGGATGGTTTGAGCCTGGGAGACAATGGTTGCAATGAGCAGGGATCACACCATTGCATTCCAGCCTGGGTAACAGAGCCAAACTCTGTTCCCATCCCCGCAGGAAAAAAAAAAAAAAAAAAAAAATTGAATGCAAAGAGTAGGAAATAATTTACCAATTGGAACTGCAAGCAGAAGCTGAAGGAATGCAGTGAGAATATAAAAGGTTAACATCCACTGAATGCCTGCCATGTGCTGACACTATCTAGCACATTAAACCGGCTATCTTTTAAATCTCCATAACAGCTCTATGGCCTAGGCATTGCTCTTACTTTGCAGGCCCACAGAAAGTAAGTTATTTAGTTACTTGGCTATGCATTAGCTAGTGGGGCCAGGATTCAAGCTTAGATCTATGTGATTTCAGAGGCTCTCCTCTTCATTGCATGGTACTGATTGCAAAGGAAAAAGACTTTGTTCAAGTTCAGGTGGAGGATAACCCATGAGCATCTAGAGAATACCAGTTGTTTGTGAAGAGAAATGGAATGGAATTCAATGGAACAGAGTGAAGCAAAGATAGCTATTGAGAAAATATTTCCTAGGAGAAAGGAGGGAGAGGCTGCTCTCAAGAGCTGCTTTAGTTTAGTGTGGTGTTTTGCTGTTAGATTGAATTTCAAACCATCTGTACTCTTGCACATTACTTGAGAAATTCTTTGTCCTTTGCCAATAAAAGAATTTTTAAAAAGTTGTATGTACTAATCAGAACCATAAAAATCTATTTTAAAGAGAGAACAAACACAATTAAGATGTGTGTGTGCCACAAGTGTCCCATTCTTTCCTTCTGCTTCTGCCTTCACCTGCCAGCCTGTTTTCCTTGGGAAGACTGGTACAGAGATGAACCCAGTGAAGCTAGGGCGAGGAGGTCTGATGTTCATTTCTGGTTTGGGAGTCCCTTCACTGAATAGTGTCCTTACAATGAGGAAGATGGTAGCCATAACAAAATGCCTAGAGTCCAATAAATGCCAGCTTCTCTTCCCTCCAATGCCACAGGTACTATGCACTTCTGTTGGGAAGCCTTGGTCCTGGGGGTCGTGCAACTGCAGATGTATGCTTCCTCAAATTGCATTACCCAGGCAGCTCTCCATTTTAACAACCACTCCTGGACCCCAGAATCTAAGGTATCAAGGAAAGTCTTGGGTAAACTCCTAACACTCATGAACTATGAGTCTGCTTTATCCATGGAATAAAATTCTTACCTCTTACATTGGAGTTTCTTCTAAAAGTTCCTCTTTTCCATCTTTGGATCCATTTACTTTGTTCTTTGCCTTCACTTGCCTTCACTTTGCTCTTTCAACAAGTCCAGGTAAAGTTTTAAACTCATGTCCTGGAGTACCTTCAAATTCTGTCCCTTTGAAAATTGGAAATGAAGAAGTGCTCTATAAAGGAAAGACCAGAATGACTTAGTCAGTGATTGAATTGATTCTTTCAGTTTTACAAAATCTCAGTAACCTCACATCAATTATATGACAATGCATTTAGGTTTCAAAAAGTGCTATGATAAATTAGATATCTAAGTATCAGATGAAACCAGGGCTTTCCGGGATTTCCTTAGGTATTTCCTGGGCTTGTGTATCTGGGGACCATATGTACGTTGGCTTTTTATAAAGAAAGGTCAAAACTGTAATGCTTTTCTCTGTTGCATAGATTATGAATGGGATGATTAATATAACTTCATTGGCCACTGCATCAAAAGACATCATTTTTAATTAAAATAATAAGTAGGAGACATAAGGATACAATTCCATTTTAAAATATAAAGTAAAACCATTTTTTTGTGAGTTTAAAGAACAGCACACTCATGCTGGATTCTTTATCTACCATGAGTATCTATTCTTTTTATTTGTTAAAAAGCCTAGCTTATTGAGGTATAATTTAGATGCTGTAGAATTTAACATTTTCATGTGTAGTTTGATGAGTTTTGATAAATGTATACAGTCATATACCCACCACCATAATCGTAATATAAACATTTCCCAAAAGAGTTTCTTCATGTCGCTTTATAGTAAATGCCTTTTCCCCATTTTCCCCATTTCCAGCCTCTGTCAAGCACTGATCTAATTTTTTTTTTTTTTTTGCTTTTTTCAGAGCAATGTCCTATAATAGGATCCTATGTTTTTTTGACCTTTTGTTCCTGGTATCCTTCACTTAGCATCATGCAGTTGAGATACTTCATATTGTCACTGTACCAGTAGTTTGCTTCTTTTTAATGCTCAGTAGTATTCCATTGTCCAGATGTATTGTAATTAGTTTATTCATTTACTAGTTGAAAGACATTTGGGTTATTTCCATTTTTGGCTATTATGAACAAAGCTGCCATGAATATTTTTGTATGAGTTTTTGTGTAAACATGTTTTCATAACTCTTGGGAAAATACCCAGGGGTGGGTATTTATTTTATTTTCAAGTAAATATACACACATACAAAATGAGGTATGAAAACTGTAATTACTTATATAACATATATTATTTAATATTTTATATATTATATATGTAATATAAGTAATTATTTCAGATGAGACAAATTCATTTATTAACTGGAAAAACCAAGTTATTACATTAACTAAGTCTTTCATTTGAATGAGACTGTTTTGTGTTTAAGGTTTGATACTTTGGTCCTCTCTGAAAACTACCTGAGAAATAATTCAGAAATTTTAATGGAAGCTAAGCTTTTCAAATTCAACATCTTGTTTTTATTTTTATGTTTCAGACAAGATATAATACTTGTTGACTGTACCAGTAGCTTGTTCCTTTTTCAAGGGTTTTGAATTTGAATTTTGCATTTCACGATTTTGAAAAACTTTTTAAAACAATACATTTTCAAAATTTCTCTATAGAGTGATAAAAATTAACCAGTTTTTCTTCATTGTACACAAAACTCCTTAAGATAAAATTTGTTGGTAGAGTAAAAGTTATAAATTTAGTTTAATTATCCTTTGCTACAGAATTGGAAAGCAATAAGGGATGGTAAGAAGTTTTAGCAACAAGCACAGTAGATAATTTTAGAGAAAATCATCTTACAGTTTTTCTTCTTTATCTGGAACCCACTGGTTGAGTTCAGTCCACTCAATCCACATGATCATGGGGCAAGGTGAGTCCCTGTCAGCCCTCTTGGTAGATCATGACCTCACCTCTCTGCCTATAGTATTTGCACCAGGATGAATTTCTAGACCGGTTTAGGCCAATCAAATGCTTTTCCATGGAAATCTGGACTGACACTGAACTAAAGCTCTTTGTGTGAGTATGTCTGAATCATAGATGCTCAGGGGCATCTATGAGACAGCTGTTTTTCCTCCATTTAACTGAGAAGAAGAGGATGCTCATCTGCAAGGAGGAATGAAGCAGATGTGCAGAGAAACTGAGACATGAGATGTATGTTCCAATGACATTCTTAGCACTGGTTCTACTCTAGAGTTTCGGATGGTTCCTGAGGCCCAGGACACAGTCTTCTTGTGATCTGTGAAACACTTAAAGAGTGAAATTTTGGTTTAACTGAGCTTGATATGATTTCTATCACTTATCATTGAAGAGTTTCTAACTGCTATAACCAGAAGTTTTTCACTACTCTCCCCCTAAATAATTGTGGGATTATATAAGATGCTCAAATTCTCTGAGTTTTGGTGTTTTCTGGGATTGGTGGATAAGAATACAGGATTTGGAGTTAGTCAAAACTGACTTCAGATGTGGATTCTACCACTTCTCTTTTCTGTGAGTTGGGAAATGTTGTTGAAGTCAATTGAGCACTCTTTTCTCCACTATAAAAGAGAGATAATAGTATCTTGGAATTTCTCTGAGATTTTAATGAGGAAATATTTGTGAAATAATTAGGATAATTCCTATTGTATTGTAAGAGTTCAATAAATGGTGATCCTTGTTATTACTTATAATTCTGTAACTGTTTCTTCCTTCCCTTCTTCTTTTTCTTCCTTCTTTCCATAAATATTTTATTGTTCTATGTGCTAAAACTTATGTTAAGGATGTTTCATGTTGATAAAGGTAAAAGACACATTCTCCCAAAGAACTGGAATTCTCATTGGGAAAGGAGATTCATAAGTATAGTCAAGGTGTCACTTTCCAAGTACAGTAACAGACATGTGTACAGGGGCATTCACCCACAAGGCAGGCTAAGAAGAGATGCAGCCAAGGTTCACATAGCCCTTTCACAATTTCACTGGCAATGAAGAAAGTAAATGTGGCATACAAGGGCCTATAGGTAATGGCATTTCCTGACTGGAAAGCCTGCATGCAGAGTAAGATCTTAATGAAGGGCTTCTTGAGATTTGGTGACGTCTACTCGGGCCTTTGAGGTCAGACACACTGTGATGGTGTCAAGCTCCTGTAAAGAAGAAATAGAGTGGTGGGCTACTGAAGTCCCTGACCTAGTCTTTCAAAAAATGACAAAATTACCATATGATCAATGGACAAACAGTCTCTGATAGGCTTCCTCTAATAACCTGTAAAACTCACTTAATGTTTGCTGCTTTCAAGGCCTGTATTCCAACGACTGAGGCTTATTACCCAACATCAGAGAGCTCTAATGCAGCATTCAAAGATAACAGCACCACAGGTTAAATGAAAACGTATTCCTCTAAAAGTCCATCTTGAACTAAACTGTTCCATTTCCTTATTCAAGTTAGAATCAGTGGTGCATTTTGTTGGATTTTATTTTATTTTACTGTATTTTATTATGATTTAAATTTAACTTTTATTTCAAGTTCAGGGGTACACGTGCAGGTTTGTTATATAGATAGACTTGTGTCATGGGTGTTCGTTGTACAGATTATTTCGTCACCCAGGTATTAAGTCTAGTATCCATTAGTTACTTTTCCTGATCCTCTAACACCTCCTACCCTCCATCCTCTGATAGGTCCCAGTGTGTGTTGTTCCCTTCTGTGCTCTCATCATTATAAGCTCCTACTTATAAGTGAGAACATGTGGTATTTGGTTTTCTTTTCCTGTGTTAATTTGCTAAGGATAATGGCCTCCAATTCCATCCATGTTCCTCCAAAGGACATGATCTTGTTCTTTTTTATGGCTGCATAATATTTCATGGTGTATATGTACCACATTTCCATTATCCAGTCTACCATTGATGAGCATGTAGGATGATTCCATGTCCTTGCTATTGTGAAGAGTGCTTCAGTGGACATATGCATACATGTGTCTTTGTAAAAAAAGATTTGTACTCCTTTGGGTATACATCTAATAATGGCATTGCTGGGTTGAATGGTAGTTCTGTTTTTAGGTCTTTGAGGAATTGCCACACCCTCTTTCACAATGGTTTAACTAATTTACACTCCTACCAACAGTGTATAAGCGTTTGTTTTCTCTGCAACCTCACCAGCATCGGTTATTTTTTGACTTTTTAATAATAGCCATTCTGACTGGTGTGAGATGGTATCTCATTGTGGTTTTGATTTACATTTCTCTAATGATCAGTGATGTTGAGTTTTTTTTTTTTTTCATATGCTCTTTGGCTGCACGTATGTCTTTTTTTGAGAAGTGTCTGTTCATGTCCTCTATCCCCTTTTTATTGGGATTTTTTTTTCTTATAAACTTAAGTTCCTTGTAGATGCCAGATATTAGACTTTTGTCAGATGGGTAGATTGCAAACGTTTCTCCCATTCTGTAAGTTGTCTGTTTTCTCCGATGATAGTTTCTTTTGCTGTGTAGAAGCTCTTTAGTTTAATTAAATCATATTTGTCTGTTTTTGCTTTTGCTGCAATTGCTGTTGGCATCTTTGTCATGAAATCTTTGCCCTTGCCTATGTCCCGAATTATATCACCTAGGTTTTCTTCTAGGGTTTTTGTAGTTTTGGGTTTTACATTTAAATTTTTAATCCATCTTGAGTTGATTTTTGTATATGGGGTAAGCAAGTGGTCCAGTTTCAATTTTCTGCATATGGCTAGCCAGTTCTCCCAGCACCATCTATTAAATAGGGAATCCTTTCCACATTGCTTGTTTTTGTCAGATTTATAGAAAATCAGATGGCTGTAGGTGTGTGGTCTTATTTCTGAGTTCTGTATTCTGTTCCATTGGTCTATGTGTCTGTTCTTGTAACAATACCATGCTGTTTTGGGTACTGTAGCCTTGTAGTATAGTTTGAAGTCAGGTAGCATGATGCCTTCAGCTTTGGTCTTTTTGCTTAGGATTTTCTTGGTTATTTGGGCCCTTTGATGGTTCCATATGAATTTCAAAATAGTTTTTTTCTAATTCTGTGAAGAATTTCAATGGTAGTTTAATAGGAATAGCATTGAATCTATAAATTGTTTTGGGCAGTGTGGCCATTTTAATGATATTGGTTCTTCCTATCCATGAGCATGGAATGTTTTTACATTTATTTGTGTCATCTCCGATTTGGTTTGTATTCTCCTTGTAGAGATCTTCCACTTCCTTAGTTAGCTGTATTCCTAGGTAGTTTATTCTTTTTGTGGCAATTTTTGGCCAAACCTAACAGGAGCCAGAAGGCAGAGGAGCCCCTGATGCACACTGCAGGCCTCAGCTTCCCAGGGCACAGAGAAAAGCTGCTGGTAGAACTAGGGCAGATGGAACATAACCCCAACAGTCCCCAAGTTATGATTTGGTTGTTCTTTTTGCAAAGTGGCAGGCTTTGGCTGCTGCTTATTTGAGTGGTTTTTTTTTTTTTTTTTTTTTTTTCCATTTAAGCAGCCTTTATTTCCACCTTTATTTGCAAATGCTCCCTAGCAATCGACTAATGGAGTAGCCCATTTCACATATCGGTCAGTTTCTCTACAATAGCTGACAAACATTGTTCGTTATGTGGTGGCTGGCTGAACTTTATAAATTGTGTTTAGAAACTAGACCCATAATTTTTGAAGATAATAAAATTATATCAGTAACATAGCTTTGGTAGTCCTTTTGAAATAGATGATATTAGAAATATCAGCTTGGGTAGCACGTGTTTAGGGTTGGTGAACTTATAATAGTGGAAGCATTTGAGTGTTTGGGTGCTTTTCTCCAAAGAATACACAACACCTAATCACATGCTTATGAAACGAATGCCATGCTATACAATTTCATAAGTTTTATTTGCTTATAATTAACCTAGTGGAGCTGCTTCAGCAATGTGGTGGACGATTTTCTGTACCTAAATTGTGGGACCATTTGCTCTATTTTGTTGCTATCCAAGCAGAATGCAGAAGGGTACAATGAGTCTGCAATGCCACATCACATGTATCTTTAGGTCTGATGTTAAATAAACCTGAGAGTAAATATCAAGTGAAGAAAGAATATTACCTATAAACTCAATGTTCTAGAATCTGTGCTCTTTATTTCATTCAATTAATTTCTGATATGAATTTGCTTTGTAACACTATAACACAATACATTTCCTCAAGCTTTGAAATGCACTGCGTGTTTAAGTCTGTATTTTAAAAATTTAACAAATAATATTAGGTGTCTTCTAGATGCAAGCTCTCCCAAAGGACCTGCATGGTATCACAGGATAAGTGTTTCTCTCTGTAGTCAGAGATGAGGACACAGTTGACATGTAGATTCTCATGAGGGTTCCCCGGGTGCGTCATGCTGTGAGGAGCTGCACAGCTGCCACATTGAAAGGCAGGGAATCAGTACAACTGCACAGTCCATGAACATGAATTTAAGGAAGTTATACAGCAAGGTCCCTATGAAAGGACAGAAAACAAAAGGCATGTCATGAGGTCATGGTGGAGAAGGGGGTTCAAAGGATAAACTTCAGGTCTCCTATTCCTCACTCCCCCGGGAGATTGTGTCAACCTCAAGATACTGTGGTCTTGGACCTTGCACAAGGGACTACAGAGGAGTCCAGGGTGGCCGCATTCGTGAATAACTAGTGAGTGAAAACAGAGGAGGAAAAAGGAGGCGAGTACTTTCTACTTAGGTCCTTAACAATTATGATCCAGTGGGCCGCTGAGATGTTATGTAACCCCACTCTAGTCAGGGCAGTAAGCATAGGTGATTCCAGGGCAGATGTCACTATTCCCAAATACCTTTCACGTAAAGTATCTCCAGCCTTCCCTTATGGCTTCTTACCCCTCTCTTGCCGTCTGTATAAAGTCCTGCATTATTATCTCCAGTAAGGAAGAGTACTTGAAGGTTCCTACTAACATGTAAAGAAGTCGACCCACATGGAGTCACAGATTAGCATCCGTTCAGATCTGGTACATAGGTGGTTTATTGATTAGTGAGGTCCTCATACCATCTAGCGAGAAGAGGACACAAGGAAGGGTCACTACCTTTGGAATGGGAAGCAGGATATTTCACTCAGACTCAGAGTAGCCAGGAGAATAAAGGACCTGACCCTCAAGGGATGGGTGATATGTTAGGAGAAGGGACAGAGGGGATACTTAATGGGATGTGTCTCCCCAGAACCTCACTTGGGCCTGGCTCTTCCACGGTGATGTAGTTTCCAGGGAAACAGTCCAGCAGGGCCAGGGAAAGGCAAACAAGCCATATTTAACTTTGTATCTGAGCCAGTCACCTGTAGGGATTTCTTACCTCTTTGATTTTAAATTTCTTTTGGTTCTGTTTGTCTCATGTTCTTTTGTGATGGAATAGCCATGTGGGACCTGAGCAACTTGGCCTTGAAATGGCCCCTGCTCATCTTTGATTCCACTGTGAGGAGAAGTTATGAGGCAAAGTAAAACGTGAGAGAATTGTCCTTACATTGGGTTCTTTTTAAGAAATATATTTGGTGTATCCTAAGGGAAAAGAAAAAATTTGAGCTTCATGTCTATAACTAGATGCAGTCTTTTCAAGTTATGATTTGTCATATATTATTTGGTCCTTTTATGGTAAAACAAAAAATTGTAATGTAAATATTGTATTTTTAAAAATTTCCCTATTAAAGTTAACAGAATAAGAATGAACTAATTATTTAACTGAAGTTGCTAAGTGTTGGCATTGTGCTTGGCACATCCCTGCTATGATCTTAGGAAATGCAGAATTTTAGAAGTATCTAAGTTGATATTGCTTAGAGATATAAACATATAATCATTTTATTACAACTGTGATTTAAAAATATTAACCTTTGCCTGATTTTAAATGCCAGTTATTTTTCTGCTTTGTTATATATGTAATTCTTAAAGTTACTTATTTATAAATCAAATGCTAAAATTTATAATTTAATATCTGTATTTTCAGACCCCTGACTCTTCATTAACTTCTTGATTCATAAACAATGGACCAAAAGTCCCAGTTGATAGATGCAAACTCTTCTGCTGGATTTATGGACTCTAACCAAGAGCCCTACTGTAAATCATTGTCGAGTTTACAAATATACCTATTAGTTAGTGCTTTAGCTGTCTGATTTGAAAACACCTGCTCTCTTTACTGTCCAATTCTGATTTATCTTTTTAATATACAGCAAGTTCTTATAATTTGTTACTACCAAGTACTGATTTATAAGGATGCTGTAATAAATTGTGTAACATAAATTGTAAAGGCTTTGGATTAGGTACACAAGATTTTTGAAAGCTTTATGGCTGAAAAACAATTCTTAGAAGCCAGAAGTAAATTTTATGTCAATATCCTACAAAACAAACATGGCATACTCGACTTAAGAATGTTTGTATTTTCTTCCTATATTGTCTCCCCATTCCCTGCATTAAGACTTTCCTTTTCATAAAAGTCTGGACCATTGTTGGCTGGACCTAATCAGACATGCAAAGGCAGACAAGTATTAGTGTTTAACCTGGACAGATTGATGCAATTACTGTGTACTAAGTCCCTTGCTGAATTTTGGGGAGCCTGAATGGTTTTATCTTGGTTCTCTCTTCCATCTGCCCTTTTTCTTCTGCTGGGGACACACTGACACATATTTGGATTTAAATCCCTGCTTGGGGAGCTCAGAGCACTTGTTGAGCAGCCTTTTAATTACATATCTGTAAAGTAATTTATTGTTTCCCTGGCTGAGGGCTGAGGGATTTATGTTTATCAGTTTTATGCTCTTGCCTACCGATGACTAGACTACTGGCCAGTCACGGAGAATCACTCTACAGAGGATTAGGGCAAGGACTTAGGGCATTGAGTAAAATTACCATTTTAGAATAATATCCTTGAAGGTGTTATGTAAAGTAAGGGGAAATGGATAATTTTCCTCATTATTATATCAAATTTAGCAGATCTGTGTGGTTCACTTTGTTCTTTAAATTCATGTAGTTCATGTTTGTATTTTTCTCCCTCTCGGGGTGGTATATATTGTTGCATGGTGACATTTACTGCAAAGGTTTTATCTTACCAAATTGCTGAGAGCTGCCTAAAGCAGGCAATTACAGGCACAGATTTTTTTTGGATGAATGAACAAATAGTACACAGAAGTTATTATCCTGTAGTCTCCACACAGCCCTGAAATTTATAGAAATCTAAGATATTTGGGCCAGGGAAAAATGGCGGATGGAAAATTTACCATTTGGCAGTTGAGATTGATCATAAAGCATTTTTTAACAAAACTTCTTTAACAACACAAATTTTAGAACAAAGTAATTCTTTTTTATGTTGTTTTGTTTTAAAACAGATCTGTTTTGGAGGTATCCCTGAGCCAGGCATTGGGATTGGAGTTGGGTACGTGGAGGAACTAAGACAATGTTCTAGAATATCAAAACATGGTCTGTGTCCTCAAGAACAAGTCAAGGTAGTAAGGCCAGTGATATGGTTTGGCTGTGTCCCCACCAAAATCTCATCTTGTAGCTCCCATAATTCCCATGTGTGGCGGGAGGAACCCAGTGGGAGATGGTTGAATCATGGGGGCGGGCCTTTCCCCTGCCGTTCTTGTAATGGTGAGTGAGTCTCACAAGGTCTGATGGTTTTTAAAATGGGAGTTTCCCTGCACAAGCTCTCTTTCTGCCTGCTCCCATCCATGTAAGACATCACTTGCTCCTCCTTGCCTTCCGCCATTACTGTGAGGCCTCCCCATTCATGTGGAGCTGTAAGTTCATTAAACCTCTTTTTCTTTTTTTTAATTTTGATTATTATGGATACATAACAGTTGTGTATATTTATGAGGTTCATGTGAAATTTTGATACAAGCATACAATGTTTCATTATCAAGTCAGGGTAACTGGGGTATTCATTGCCTCAAATATTCATAATTTCTTTGTGTTAGAAACTTTCCAATTATCTTTTTTTTTTTTAAATTATACTTTAAGTTCTGGGGTACATGTGCAGAAAGTGCAGTTTTGTTAAACCTCTTTTTCTTCCCAGTCTCGGGTACGTCTTTATCAGCAGCGTGAAAACAGACTAATACAGTGAGATTCAAACCCAAAGTAGTAAATAAACAACATAAGATTTTTCACTGGATTCTCCAGGGCTTGAGCTAGGCTTCCTTGCTGAGTAGGTTTATGAGTCACTGCAAGTCATATCAAGTTTTTAGAGCCCTTAGTTCATCCACTTTAAACAGGGAGGATTTGATTAACAAACATTCATTGAGTATCTTTTATTTTGCAGGCACTGTAGAAACTATTAGGGATTGAGTGATCAATCATCCATAGTCCAACTTCACAGAACTAAAGTCCAGAAGAGAAGGCAGAAATTTCTATAACTAATAAAGTTACATATATGTTACAAAAGCCTGAACATATACTGCAGAAGAGGAGAAAAACACCTAAGGCTCCTTTTAACCCTTTGCTACTAGTGATTTTATGATAGATGTTTATAAATCCATAAGTGAAAAACATTATACACATAATATGACTTGTTTTATATATTCCACACACAAAAAATGACCTTTAGTGCATAGTAATCTCCTTCCCATTGAGACAATACTTTTGTACAGTCGTATTATTGAACTATGTAGCTGCTGCATAGAAGTAGTGGTTTCAAACAGGAGAGTGAAAAATAAAATGGAATAAAAGTTGAAATGAAAATAAAACAATTATATAGGAAGAATTATATTTTTTATACATATATTTTTACATGTAAAAGGAATGGCAATGGTATGCATCACTACTATATAAATTTGATTTTATCATGATGGACAAGAACACTGCTAGCATGGATGTTACATTTTGAAATATAAATGAATTTGGTGGAGTAACCATGCCCTCCCACCGCTTTTTTTTTTTTTTTTTTTTTTTTGAGATGCAGTCTCACTCTGTTGCCAGGTTGGAGTGCAGTAGCACGATCTCGGCTCACTGCAACCTCTGCGTAGCAGGTTCAAGTGATTCTCCTGCCTCAGCCTCCCAAGTAGCTGGGATTACAGGTGAGCGCCACCACTCCCAGCTAATTTTGTGTTTTGTATTTTAGTAGAGACGGGGTTTCAGCATGTTGGCTAGGATAGAGATATCTCTTGACCTTGTGATCCGCCCATCTTGGTCTCCCAGAGTGCTGGGATTACAGGCATGAGCAACTGTACCTGGCTGTTTTATATATATATATACACACACATATATATATTTCCATATATATATACACACACACACATATATAGGATTTTAGGTGGATAATAGGACCATACAGTGAGGTCTCTAAAGAGTACTAACTGACTAAAATGGGTTTCCCTATCGAGCAAGTCTTGTCATTGAAGATTGGGCATGTAGTGACACTTGTGGGCTTCACAGACCTCTCTTGTAGTTGCGTTCCCTCCTTCTATATGGAAAGGTTTGCGATTGCCTTGTCTTTCTGATATTGCCTGACACAATATTCCTCAGTGCCTTGGGGTTGTAGTTGAACTGGATTTATTCCCTTAAGCTTGGGTATGTTCCAAATTTGCCCACGGCTTTGCTATGACCACCACAGGCTTAAAATAATTATAACATTTAAGAACATAACTCAGGTCCTCTTCCTTCCACGAGAGCAAATTTAGGAACCAAATATTTTTCCCAATGACAGCTTAATTGAGGTAAAAAACAAGGTTTTTTTTTTTTTTCACCTTGAAACTAGGAAACTTCTAAGTAAAAATGAAAGAAAATGGATTTATACCCAAAGTTTTCTTTCTGGACCAGCCTTTAATTAAGGCCACAATTACACATGGGCATTTTAAGTACTCATTTCCTTCATATCAAAAAAATTATAATTTTACCTTTATTCTGCATTCATTGCATTCATTTGACATGAGATCTTTGAACAAAATCATGCAAATGTAAACATCAAAATATAATTACCAAAATGATAAAAAATTCAGCAGGTGGATAACCTTTTTGAAGAAGAGAAACAATCATAGCTAATAAAGCTGCCAAGTAGATATGAGAAATTCACTGCTTTCTGCAAATCTAAGAAGAGAATGGGTAGTTTTAATTATTCATTACACTGATGCTCAGGGAAAAATAAATTAAAAGGCTCTTATTTTATGAGAATTTAATTCAATTTATATGCTGTCCTTCTCTACTACCTTTCCCATGAGGCTTGTTGAACTATAGATCTTTGTGAAAAATAGCTTTCTCCCTTCCATTAGTGTTTCTTCCTGCCACAATCATCTCATGTACCCCATGACTGCGGTAGTGACATCAGACTTATTTTAATTCACAGCCATGTTTCTACTAATGAAAAGCAAGATAGGCTTGAAAACAATGATGTCCACCTTCAGATAAGATGCTAGTGGCACAGACATATATGCTTGGGCATTTTAAGTACTCATTTCCTTCATATAAAAATTTATAATTTTACCTTTATTCTGCATTCAATGCATTCACTTGACATGAGATCTTTGAACAAAATCATGCAAATGTAAACATCAAAATATAATTACCAAAATATAAATACCAAAATTTGCCATATATGGCAAAACTACCACATATACTTGGGTTTGGATATGTCTCGTTCAACGTTTTAAAAAGTGAGTTGAGTGAATTCATGAAAATGATATATGTTTATTAAATGTGTGGATGATACAGAAATGGAAAAGTCAGTTAATACGATAGATGATAGAATCAAGTGTCAAAAACATATTGAAAAGTTGCAAATTAGGAAAGTAATGTATTTATATGTACCTTGAGTCTCACCCTTATCTGACTTAGATGATACTTAGATACGACTTTGGACTTTAGAGTTGATACTAGAATGAGTTAAGACTTTTGAGTCCGTTGGGATGGAACAAATATATTTTACATGTGAGAAAGACATCAATTTCAGGGGGCTGGGGGGTGGAATGCAATGGTCTGAATGTTTGTATACCCCAAGAATGTATATGTTGAAATTTTAACCCCCATTGAAATGTTATTAGGAGGTGAGACCTTTGGAAATTAATTAGTTGGTGGGAGTACAGCCCTCATAAATGTATTAATGCCTTATAAAAAGGGACCACAGAAAACTCTTCCTATTTTCCCAATGTGATGTTAGAAAGAGAAGATGACAGTCTGCAACTCAGAATAAGGCCCTCACCAGAACTTGACCATGCCGTCACCCTGATCATGAACTTCCAGCCTCCAAAACTGTGAGAAATAAATTTCTGTTGCTTAAGCCCTTCAGTTTAAGGTAATTTGTTACAGCAGCTCAAACTGACTGAGACATTAATTTAGGTTAAAAAATCAATTATATCTATAAAGAGATTGGAGAAACCTAGGTAAGTGATAGATTATGTTAAAACAGTAACAACAACAATAATAACAACAGCAGCACAAAATTAACCAGAAGTTTTAGTTGACTTCAAGTTCAATATAAATCTCTAGTTTCAAGTCCACTGCCATAAAACTTAATTTTGGAAAATGTGATGAAGCTATATGGCACAGTTGCCTTTGGGGGATGTAAAACACGTTCTAGAAATGCTCCAGTAGGAGGTTCTTACATTCCTTTTGATGTATGGGCTCATGGATTGCACATACCTTTCTTTGTGTCAGGGAAAGCCAACATTGAATACAACAATATAAGAAATTAGCAATGGAAGCTGTGATTACATTTTTCTTTTCCATAGCTCATTTATTGAAATGTCTGACTTTACTCATCTGAAATTGAAACTAGTAACAGACAGCTTCCTGGGCTTGTGTAGGCACAAATTTGAGAGTGAGGACAAAATTGCATTAAAACCCAAAGTACTATTCAATGTTAATTTTAAATAATGTCTTTCCATAGGTATATTCTTATTTGGAGGCATGTAAGCATGTTAGCACACATAGAAAAATAGGATTTGGACACTCATGTACTGTTGGGGGGAACATAAGTTGACACAGGAGACTTGTATACAGCTTTCAAATTTGTAAGTAAAAATGTTTAATCAAGTAGCTCCATTTCTCTTTGTCTCCCCTGTAGAAATACTCATATATGCACAAAGATATATGTATAAAAACTGTTTTTCCAGCAGTTTTGTAATAGTAAGACATTGGAAAAAATGTAAAAGTGTATTAATAGAGAAATGGCTCAGAATTTGTAGTAAATTATGGAATATAAATACTATGAGATACTATGTAGTGGCAAAAAAAAGAATGAGGTATACTGGCAAGGAAAGATATCCATCAAAAAAGCATGTCAAAAATATATAAAAATCAACCTTCGTGAATGTGAAGAGTGCACAAATATATGTGTATATGTACATAGACACACACGTACATATGTAAGATCATTATCCACAGATCTCTCACATTTGTTATGGACTGTCTTTTCAAGGATGTCTGTATGGCAAACAGCCTCGGAAGATAGAACTAGTGTCTCTCTTTGGGATAGGAGTCAGAGGGCAGATTTGTTTGCTGTCCAGGATAACAATATTTTATCCTAAGAGCAAATATTGGGCAGGTTCTCCAGAAGTCCCCTTCAAAAGATGGTAGTTTCCTTAAGCCAGGATTCCTCATGGACACAGGTGTTACTTTTTGCTGCCTCTGTGAATATGTGTGTGGGGAGGGTGTACCAATTAATTTTTCCATCTGAGGTGATAAAGGGTAAATCCAGAAATACTAGCAGTATCATGAACAACTACTGATTTGAATTTACCTCTGCGCATCCAGAGGGCAGAGCTAGAGGCAATCATTGAGGAGAAGTTACAAAGGAAAAGGAGGCAGAATTTGCATCAATAAAAGGAGAAATTTCCAAATACTTAAAGAAACGACCTCACACGTGATAAAATGGCTATTATAAAAAAGATGAAGCATAACAAGTGTTGATGAGGATGTGTAGAAAAGTGAATCCTTATGTACTGTTGCTGGGAATGTAAATTGATACATCCACTATGGAAAACACTATGTTGGATCTCCAAAAAGTTAAAACTAGAACTACCATAAGTTCTGCAATTCCACTTCTGGTTGTATGTCTCAAAGAAATGAAATGAGTATGTGGAAGAGATATCTGCACTCCCATGTTCACTGCAGCAATATTCAGAATAGACAGGATATGGGATTAATTGAAGTGTCCATAAATGGATAAATGGATATAGAAAATATGATATATATACACATAGATACATACACAATGGAATAGTATTTAGCCTTATAAAAGAAGGAAATCTTGTCATTTGAGACAACCTGGATGAACCTCGAAGGCATGTTTATTAAGTGAAAAAAGCCAGACACAGAAAGACAAATATTGTATTTTTGTATTTTCTCCATATAGCAATAGATATTAGTAAAATTCAGATTGTAAAATGGAGGAAGGAATAAAAATGTAAATGATTATCTGTGAAAACAGCACATCTTAAAATGTATTTTGTTAGGTGTCAGTACTTTACAGACAAAATTGCAACTAAATATATGTCAGAGGAGCCTGGAAAGACAAATATCAAGCAAATCTCAAGCATGTTTCAAAACAGTTTTGCCACAATCATAGCAGTCTAATGTGCATCATATTAAAAATACCTTAATTCATCTCCCTTCTACAACTTTCCATCCTTCCCTTTTCACATGTAAAAGGCAGCCATAATTTTTGCATGTTTCTTATAGTAATTTTACTGGAGTTTTCTAACCTTTGCCATTGGCATATTTCTCTTCCTTTGGGGCCTGGTTCTATTTTATAGGAACACCATGCTATCGAAATCTCCAGACAGGGAATGTGGGAGTTGACCTCTCCTCCTCATGCATTGCTAATAGAACTTCCATCCCTTTTGTTAACACTTTGAAAATGCCAAACAGTAAGTTACAACTCCTCCCTCCTGCAGGGCCTTTGTGAAGAAGTCTCACAGATGGTATGAAGAACTCTTGGACAGTGCATGCAGGGCTACGGATTGCAGGAATGTCTTGGAGGCTTTGTGCACTCAGGATGAGGCATGAACCATCAATGAAGAAAGGGATAAAGAAAACAATAATGGAACCCAAACTTGTAGCCTGTATCCTAGAATGCTCATGAGCGAAGCTGTCAAAGAACCATAACCCTGTATTTATGGAGCATGATGCTTAATTGGAACTGAATAAATCATATATTAAATAGATGTATTGAAGAAAAAATAGGACCATAGATACACATGCACACATACATACACGCCACATACATTACACATAATTTAATTTAATACATGCATGCATTGTTTGTTTTTAGAATTGCTTTTCAAAACACAACATATTCTAGAGAAAGGGTCAGCAAATTTTTTCTAAAAAGGAACAGATAGTATGTGTTTTCTGTTTTCTAGGCCACATCCAATCTCTGTGTCAACTACTCATTTCTATTGTTATAGTACAAAAACAGTCCTAAACAATATGTAAATGAATGTGTGTAGCTGTGTTCCAATAGCACCGCATTTATCAGCGCTGACATTTGAATGTCACATAATTTTAATGTCATATTCTTCCTTTTATTTTGTTCAACCATTTAAAAATGTAAAAGGTTTTCCTTGCTTGCAAGCTATACAAAAACAAGTGGTGAGCCGTATTTGGCTCATGGGTGACCTCTGCTTTAAAGGGTCAATATCTATGGGATAAAAGGTTATGATGTCTAAAATTAGAAAGTATGTTAGATTTGAGAATATCTCTTAATACTTAGCATAATTGAGTCACTTTTATGGACATGACTATTTGAAAGTGCTAAGATAATCACAAGTTAGTTCTGTACTCTCTGTGTTTCCTCTGCAGTTGTTACATAGGAAATTTCCTATCCTCTGAAAGTTATCAGCAAGTTTGACTGTGTTTTTTTGTAAATTATCTTGTACTGGAGAGCCACCATCTCCATTTGAAATTTAATAATGTGTAATGAAAGCAATAACTAAAAATGGGTATCAAATCTAAATTACCAAATGAAGCCAAAAACAAAGAAACTGATATACTGTTCTTACTGTATACATGTCATCACACTCAATCTTTCATTTTTTTATTTAAAATTTTATTTTAGGTTCAGGAGTACATGGGCAGGTTTTTTATACAGGTAAATCTGTGTCACGGGGACTTGTACAGATTATTTCATGACCCAGGTACTAAACCTAGTACCCAACAGTGATTTTTTTTTTCTGCTCCTTTCCCTCCTCCCACCCTCTGTCTTCAAATAGGCCCCAGTGTTTGTTCCCCTCTTTGTGTCCATGTGTTGTCATCATTTAGCTCCTACTTATAAGTCAGAACATGTGGATTTGTTTATCTGTTCCTGCATTCGTTTGTTAAGGATAATGGCCTCGAGCTCCATCCATGTTCCTGCAAAGAACACCATCTCATTGCTTTTTATGGTTGCATAGTATTCCACGGTGTATATGTACCACATTTTCTTTATATAATCTGCCATTAATGAGCGCCGAGGTTAATTCCATGTCTTTGCTGTTGAGAATAGTGCAGCAATGAACATATCTGTATATGTGTCTTACGGTAGAAAGGTTTATATACCTTTTGGTATATATCCAGTAATGGGATTGCTAGGTCAAATGTTAGTTCTGTTTTTAACTCTTTAAGGAATCACCACACTGCTTTCTACAATGATTGAACTAATCTACACTCCCACCAACAGTGTAAAAGCCTTCCCTTTTTTCTGCAACCTCACCAGCATCTATTATTTTTTGACTTTTTAATAATAGCCATTCTCACTGGTATGAAATGATATCTCATTGTGTTTTTCATTTGCATTTCTCTAATGATTAGTGATGTTGAACATTTTTATATGCTTGTTGGCCACATGTATGCCTTCTTTTGGAAAATGTTTATGCCCTCTGCCCACTTTTTAATGGGGTTGTTTGTTTTTTTCTTGTAAATGTGTTTGTTCCTTATAGATGCTGGATATTAGACTTTGTCAGATGCATAGTTTGCAAATATTTTCTCCCATTCTGTAGGTTGTCTGTTCACTCTGTTGATAATTTCCTGTGCAGAAACTCTTAAGTTTAAATATATCATATTTGTCAATTTTTGCTTTTGTTTCAATTGCATGTTTGTCATGAAATCTTTGCTGGTTCCTATGTCCAGAATGGTATTACATAGGTTATCTTCCAGGGTTTTTATAGCTTTTGATTTTATATTTAAGTCTTTATCTTGAGTCAGTTTTTGCACATGACATTTCATTTAATTATAGAGCTTCAGCCAAAGTTTTCTTCACCACAATTATTTCATTGCTGATGAAGTCTGATTTCATTGTTTTAATGTCCAAACAAACACTGGTAGAATCTTAAGGTACATATATACATATATATATCACATATAATTGATATATTATGTTAATCTAGCCTCCCTAAATGCAAGAAAGATAAGGGCTTGAAATAAATCAATGGCTGAAAGAGAAAACAAGAAAATGTAAAATAAACTTATAAGTTGTCATACTATATTTATATAAAGTGTTTATGTTCATTCTTCCTATGTTTCTTTCTTCCTTTTTCCCCCGTTTCTTTCTTTCATTTTCCACCATTGTGTTTGTATTAGTTATCCACTGCTTCATAATAAATTGCCACGAGCTTAATGGCTTAAAACAATCTACATGTATTACCTCACAGTTTTTGTGGGTCAAGAGTTCAGGTGCAGCTGAACTGGGTTTTCTGCTCAGGGTCTTACAAAACTGTAATCAAGGCATTAGCTGCCTATAGTCTCCTCTAGAGCTAGGTGTAATCTTCCAAACTCATGTGGTTGTTGGTTTCTTTCTTTGTGGTGCCTTGTGATTGTAGGACTGAGGTTCTTGCTTTCCTGCAGGCTGTTGGACTGGGAGTAGGTGGTCACTCTCAGCTCTTGGAGGTCCCCACAGTTCTTGCTAAATAGTCCTATCACGACATAGCAACTTACTTCGTCAAGGCCAGCAGGAGGCTCTCTCTTGCTCGGATCTGTTAAGAGAAAGTCTTATAAATTGTGACATAATCAGGGGAGTGAGTACTCCATTACTTTTGCCATACTTTATGGCTAGAAGGAAGTCACAGGTTCCAGCTGACCTCAAGAGGAGGGGATTATACAAAGGTATGACTCATTGGGGGTCGCCTTAAGATGTGTCCACTACAATACTACTAATATGGATCCAGAATAAATTGACTCAAGTATTACCCATGTAAGAATAATATTGGGGTATGTTCTTGGAGGGTATTTATCATACTGTTCTAAAATTCAATCTGTAAATATTTCTCAAGAGACATCCAATTAGAATGCAAAATCATTGATCAGGGTTTCTCAGGCTGGAAACTGTTGATATTTTGGCTGAATATTCTTTGTTGTAGGAGTTGGCCTGTGAATTGTAGGGTGTTTTGTAGTAGCACTGGTATAGCCACTGGATGCTAGTAGCACCCCCTCCTCAAGTTGTGACAATAAAAAATGTCTGCAGACATTGTCATATATCCCCCTGGGGTGGAGATTAAATCACCATCAGTTAAGAACCACCACCATAGATAATTTCAGTCTTTAAAATTTAATACTAACCTGAGGCAGTCTTACCATTATTAAACCCTAACATATTCACCTTACAGTGATCCTTTGAGTGTTTTCATGGAATAAGAAAGAAATAAATGATTTGGGAATATATTTTGAAGATTTATGGAAGTGTGGAGGAAAGTGAAATCTAGGGAGGACCTATTCCTGGTCCGGATAACTTTATAAAAGGTGGAACTTTTGTATTAGTCCGTTCTCACACTGCTATAAAGAACTACCTGAGAATGGGTAAGTTATGAAGAAGAGAAGTTTAATTGAGTCGCAGTTCTGCAGGACGTACAGGAAACATGGTTGGGGAGGCCTCAGGAAACTTACAATCATGGCAGAAGGTGAGGGGGAAGCAAGGCATGTCTTCCCATGACTGGAGAAGGAGAAAGAGAGTGACGGAGGAAGGGCTACATGCTTTAAAACAACCAGATCTCGTGAGAACTCTATCACAAGACAACACTAGGGGAATGTTGCTAAACCATTAGAAACCACCCCCATGATCCAATCACCTCCCATCAGTTCACTCCCCCAACATTGGTGATTACAATTCAACATGAGATTTGGGTGAGGACACAAAGCCAAACCATATCAACCATTAACAGAAAAATAGAGTACAGAAAGAGGTGCATGTGTTAGGGATGTATAGTGAGAAAGAAAAATAGCATGCTGAGTTTGAGTTTTTTAATGGAACGTCCAAGTGGATGTATGAAACAAATAATTGAATATATAACTCTAAAGTTCTGGGGTGAGATTAGAATCAAGGGCCATTGGCAATTAGATGGTAGTTAAAAGGAAGAAAGAGATGAATAAAATTACTCCGGCACAGCACATAGATAAAACAGAGCAATGATTTGGGTAGAGGCCTTGGAATATGAAAGATAGAGATAGAAAAACAAGTTAATTATAAACTTTAGAAAGGAACAGACAGAGTTAGGATTAGAAACAGGGAACAAGAGGATGATAACATGACATTGAAGGTAATTGATAGGTTAACCAAAGAAATGTGATGATGGGTGTCAAATAAAGCATCAAAGTCCAGGAAGATATCTATTGAATTTGACAATATTTAATCAATTTTTTAGATTTTTCAGTGGAATTCTGGAGGTTTATCCTTCAAAGCCTGTTCTAGTTTCCTTATTCAGTGATAACTTACTTCAGTCAGGCCAGCTCATACTGATTTTCTCTTACATAGATGTCCTAAGGACCTCACCATGCAATAATATTATACAATTTTGCATTTTATCATGGTATTTTCAAATATTTTGGCTTTAGGTACAAAGATATCTCCAAAGGGATGCATAACTCTCTTTGCTCAACCCTTGTTCTGTTTTTTACAGAGACCTCATGAAGGGGATCTTGCTTAAAGCTTACTTAAAACCTTAGTTGTGAAGGGTTGAGAATGAACCAAAGTCTAAGACTGTTGACTTCTAAAGAACACTATTTATTTCCAATTCAGTGTTCTTTATTCTTGGCTATATGTCTATCTACATATCTTGGTTAAGTATTTAGATTTTAATAGTCTATATAAGAGCTACCATGTGTTGTATTGGGGTATTTATAAGGAAACAGTGTGTGTTTCTAGAAACTTACTTTTTTGCAACTGGGTTTTAAAAAATCCAGTAATTTAATTGGATAAATTATTCATGCTCATTACAGCGATACTATCAGGAATTCTAAGATGAACTCTGTAGTCTTTCCTTCCCTTAGACTCTAATTCCACCCCTGTAATGTAACTGTTGTTTGGAATTTAATGTAATTTCTTTCATCCCTTTTTCTTTTTTACGCACCTGTATAAAATCAAATATATCCTTATATGGTTGGGGATTAAAAACTGTTTTATTAAATTAGAATGGCATGTGAAGAAATGGGAACCCTTGCACACCATTGGTGGGAGTGTAAATTAGTACAGTCATTATGGAAAACTGCATGGAGGTTCCTCAAAAGACTAAAAATAGAATTACCATATGATCCAGCAATCCCACTTTCGGGTATTGACCCAAAAGATTTGAAATGAGGACTTCCTACAACAGACAAAAATGTAAAGGGCAAATTGTATGCACGATAATGAATATCAGAAAAAAAAAATTTGTGACCTGAGTCTACCCCTAAAAAAAAAAAAAAAAAAAAAAAGAAATTGATATGTCAAGTAGATGTCTGCATTTCCATGCTCATGGTGGTATTATTCACAATAGCCAACTTGTAGAATCAACTTAGTTTCCATCAACTAATGAACAGATAAATAATATGTGGTAAATATACATGATGGAATACTATTCAACTTTAAAATAGAAGCAAATCCTGTCATTTGTAGCAACATGCATGAACCTGGAGAATATTATGCTAAGTGAAATAAACCAGGCACCGAAAAACAAATACCACATGTTCTTACTATGTGAACTCTGAAACAATCTCAAAGAAGCAGAGAATTGAATTATGGAAGCAGGGAGGAATGGGGATATGATAGGCAAAGGATAGAAAACCTCAATGAGAATGGAAGAATAAATTTATTTTCTTTACTTTGAGATATTTTGCACAGCATGGTTAATATACTAATAATAATGTGTTGTATATTTCAGAATCACTGAGTGAATTTCAAAATTTCTCACCACAAGAAAGATAAGTATTTGAAGCTAGATATGATACTTAGTTTAATTATTCCACAATGTATTCATAAATCACAGCATAATTTTGTATTTCATAAATATACACAACTATAATTTGTCAATTTATAATTAAAATATAAAATAAATTTAAACATTTAAAAATTTGGAATGATAAAACATAAAAAAATGTGTAATTTGATATTTTAAAAATTTAATTCCATGTTAAGGACATCCCTTCTCAAGTCAGTACACCTGGATATACCACATTCAATATAAGTGTGGCATTTCAGAGTAGTAAATTTATTAATTATTAACTTAGTTGCTTATTCATTTAGTCACGTATTCATTAATTTAGTTACTCATTCACTGATGCATATGCAAGTTGTTTTCAAGTTATTATAAACAATGCTTTAATAATGAACATTTATATTTTATATGGGCACATTCAAGTAAAAGTGTTTTCTATATTTAAAATGCCATTAAATTGTTGGAGTCTTCTCCCACTTTCCCTGATATAGCTTTTCTTTTTCTCTTCTTTCACTTTCTGGAAACTACTTTTTAATTGGCTTCCAGGTAGCTTTTACAGTCCTTTAGTTCAGTCAACCACCAATCACATCAGACTTTAAGGGCTGAGTTTTGGGGTAAGATTTTTTCTTTTTTTCGGAATTATTTGTTGCTAAGTATTCTCCCTCATTTACCTTCCTTACCTTCCTCTCTGTGTCACAGGATTTTTTTTTTCCTTGCCATGTCCTTATGGTGCCACAAGCTTGGGATCCAAGCAAGAAAGACTTTTCATCTATTGAAGTTAAAAAATGGTTGGTTTTTTATTTTTCATATTATACTTTAAGTTCTAGGGTACATGTGCATACCATGCAGTTTTGTTACATATGTATACTTGTGCCATGTTGCTGTGCTGCACCCATCAACTCGTCAGCACCCATCAACTCGTCATTTACATCAGGTATAACTCCCAATGCAATCCGTCCCCCCTCCCCCTCCCCGTGATAGGCCCCGGTGTGTGATGTCCCCCTTCCCGAGTCCAAGTGATCTCATTGTTCAGTTCCCACCTATGAGTGAGAACATGCGGTGTTTGGTTTTCTGTTCTTGCGATAGTTTGCTGAGAATGATGGTTTCCAGCTGCATCCATGTCCCTACAAAGGACACAAACTCATCCTTTTTTATGGCTGCATAGTATTCCATGGTGTATATGTGCCACATTTTCTTA